>NC_057810.1:307384590-307641227 GCF_018294505.1 Triticum aestivum | reverse complement strand
CCTCCCGCCTCTGAAGCTGCCAGATTTGAGGTACCTCCACCGCCCCGATGCTCGACTCGTCCCTGCCGTCGGAGTAAGGCGCCGCCCCACTTCTCCATCACCGTGTATCCCCTGCTCGCCCCTCTTCCCCAATGCTGCTTGTTCGACTAGCAGCCACACCGCCACCCGGAGTCGTACCTGCAGCCACCTCCCTGTTCCCCAGACAGGTAATGCTCCATCCCACCTTCATCCCGTTTTCTTCAGAAATTTCTTGCACTGTAATGTTCTCTGAAGAAGTAATGGTAGTTAGATTTGGCTATGCTGCACACATCTTGCAAATCTTCAGGGTTAGGGAAAAATGTCCCGGGAATTCTGAATCTGCATAATACATTGCGCAGGGATTATGATTCAGTAGGCTGCATCATTGCAGAGTTCAGAAGAGTAACTAGTAACAAATCTTGCAAAATCTGCATATATAGTAGCCAAATCCTGCAATCCCTTGCTTCACACTGCACGAATGGAAATTCCTAACTAGTAAAAACATACCATGAGCTTAACTTGTATGTAGACTCTAGTACAGAAACGTTAGCCTAAGCTTTGTCCTATACAAATGGGAGCATTCCCCATGTCCAGGTTGTTATGAATTGTTGAATAGTAGTACAATGTGTGAGAGTGTGATGATCATGATGAGTTGGATTGCAATTCATTAGTGGTGATGAGCTGAGGGTGAGTGTGTAGTGCAATGCAAACGAGTGTAAAGTGGCAAGCAAGCAAGAAAACAGGGGAGGGAGCTGGAAAAGGTGTGGGGTACTACTCCTCCCCTCTCCAGTAGGAATTGTGCTCATGTAAAGGGAGCTGTGATCTTCCTCTTCCTCTTCATATTCTTCTCTGCCTCTGTCTCACCATGCATCATCAGCATCGGCATCAGCACCATGGAAATAATCTAGGAGTATCTATCTATCTTTGTGTTGTGCAAGGGGAATCAGAGAATATGTTTCTATGTGTGTGTGGTTAGCTTGGGTACTGGTTGGTCTGGCTGGCTGGCTGGCTGTTGCTCTACCACCAAGAAAGGAAGGACTCACTCCCCACACCTCCTCCCCTGCTTATTTGCCTTATATACCTGGAAATGTAGTACATATTTGTGTAGTTAAGACAAAACTTGAACCAATATCAACCAGGACAATATTGGATTTATGTGATGTCAATTCATAATTACGAATAATTAAGTATGTTTTTGGTACCGTTGACACCAATTTGCCGCGGAAGTGATAACAAGATCTTGGTAACTTCAACTATATATTGCCAACCAGAGTTGCTTCCACCTTAGGAATTAACAATCAAGAAGAAGAAGAAGAAGATAATTAAAGAGGAGGAAGAAGAAGTGTATTTTTTCCCTATTTTTAGATTACTATGCTCTTTTTTCAACATTTTCAGTTTTCTTCCACGTCTAAAGAAATCCCTAGTTTTGAAGGGTGCCAATTGCCATTGCCAACTAATCTACCAAATTAATTAAGTGTTGTTGATGTTGTTGAGCACAAATGCATTGCTTTTTTTCCTCAGTTTTCTTTCATGTCTAGAAACTTGGCTCTATGTTTATAGATATGCTTCTAGATACTAATTGGTCTCTTCTGCTGCTTATTAGAGATGGGGAGAGGCCGTCAATGTAGGCTCTGCTCCGCCACACCGGAGTACGAGTTGGATGCTTCCGAGTTCTTCAGTATCATACTTGAGACTTCCTTCAAGAGGCAGGTATATAAAAGGAGAGATCTCCCCTTCACCCATCTCATTATGATAACTCTGTTGTTTGCTACATCACTCCTTGTCCCAAACTGCAAAGGTTGTCTAACACTTTTATGACGATACTGGACGGCCATTGGCCAAAGAATGTGAAGCTGCGACAGGCCGGCAGCGGGCTTCGCAGGCTTTGGGACGTGGAGTTGGTGATCAGGTACGACCACATGTACCTGTGTCGTGGCTGGGAGCAGTTCTACCGTGCTACGACCTGCGGCACGGGTACTTCCTTCTCTTCAGGTACGACGACGACGCCATGCTCACCGTGAAGGTGTTAAACACGACTATGTGTCGCATGCGCTACCAGGACGATGATGATGCCAGTACATTCTGCCTCTTCTTACTCTACATTTTGCTTTGTCTCACATCGATTGTTAACGGCCATTGTTGCATTTGGTGAGGCAATGGGAGCAGCAGCAGTGACTCTGGCTACAGCCAAAGCAGCAGCGCCTCTGGCTGCAGCAAAAGCAGCAGCAAGGATGATCTGGAATGGAGTGGGGAAGAAGAGGAGCAGAGTGGAGATGAGGAGGTGCAGGCTGACGATGGGCAACAGATGGTGGTGGCTGAGGATGACGTAGCGACGGTGGTGGCTGATGATGGGCAAGAGATGGTGGTGGCTGAGGATGACCTAGCGATGGTGCTGCCTGAAGATGGCCTCGCGATGGTGGTGGTGCCTAACAATGACCTCGCGATGGTGGTGGCGTCAGCGATCCCAGAGCCGGGCGACATGACCATGCCAATTGTGGTAGAAGACTACATCCCACTGCCTCCACTGCCTCGCCACTCTTGGCGCATCAGGATGAGGAAGGAGAAGGAGAAGAAGAATGAGGAGTGAACTATGTCAGGTATGTCAGATCTCTAGAATGATCTATATATACTTAGCTTTGTTTCCTCCGAAATGACATAAGTTAGCTCTAATATGCTAAGTTATCTCTAATATGCTTAGTTTCCTAGGTTTGCTCAATAATGACATATACACTTGGCTTACTTGTGTAAAAATGGCATAATTATGCTTAGTTAACTCAAAAATGGCATAATTAGTTAAGTTAGCTCCAAAATGACCCATTTAACCTAGGTTAGCTCCAATATGATCCATTTTACCTAGGTTAGCTCCAAAATGACCAAGTTTACCTAGGTTAGGCCCAATTTGATCCATTTTAGCTAGGTTAGCTCCAAAACGACCTACTTTACCTAGGTTAGCTCCAAAATGACCAAGTTTACCTAGGTTAGCTCCAAAATGACCTACTTTACCTAGGTTAGCTCCAAAATGACCAAGTTTACCTAGGTTAGGTCCAATATGATCCATTTTAGCTAGGTTAGCTCCAAAATGATCAAGTTTACCTAGGTTAGCTCCAATATGATCCATTTGAGCTAGGTTTGCTCCAAAATGATCAAGTTTACCTAGGTTAGCTCCAATATGATCTATTTTAGCTAGGTTAGCTCCAAAATGACCTAGTTTACCTAGGTTAGCTCCAAAATGACCTAGTTTACCTAGGTTAGCTCCAAAATGACCTAGTTTACCTAGGTTAGCTCCAAAATTACCAAGATGGCACAATATGCTTAGTTCACTCAAAGATGGCATAATTAGCTAGGTTAGCTCCATTTTACCTAAGTATATGCTTACTTCTTATTCAAGTCTTGTTCTTCTTCTTCATGTTCTTCTTCTTCTTCTTCTAACTTTCTTGTTTCCCATTTTGTAGATCTCATATAATTCATGGAAGCTTGCATGGATGGAGTGCTTCTTTTCCCTTTCTGCTTTTATTTTGTATCGATGAACTTGCATGGATGGAACTTGTTATATGGATGGATGGATAACGGTGTTGGATGAACAATGTGAAACTTTTGTAATATGTATGGATGGAACTATGTACGTGTTGGTTATGTAATGTATATATGATGAAATTTGTGTGTTGGATATGTCTTTTGTGAAATTTGTGTGTTGAAACTTGTATGTTCAAATTGAATGAATTTAAGAAAAAACAAAAAAATGGGGCTATACATCACATCTTTGCTTTGCTCTATCCTTTCATCAAACATAGCAAATATACTTATCATAATAAATCTATCGTTTTTTCATTTAAACCAATAAGGAGGCTACCCAACTTGCGTCCAGGAGTCTCCCTCGATTAGAAGCTTCATTGGCCGTTTGATCACGGTGATATTAGTCTTCAACTTCGTCTCGTTCGATCTTCGTTGTTGTTTTTCTTCATCGCATGGTTGTTTCCAAGACAAATGACCGGTGGGCTCGTGCCTTGTATAGGTTGGGTGGGTGAAACATCCATGGGTGGGAGGAAGCCTATCCTCGAGCACTATGGGTCTTGCAGCCGACGTGGGCATGCACAGCTGCCCATTGGCCACTACCCCCACAAACCCTAGCCCCAGTCCACAACCGCATCCTCCGTCTATTTGTTGCCACACACTTTTTCTCCTTCTTTCCCTTTTGCGTGACTGCGTCCTTCCTCCTTTTTCCTTCCCATCTCTTTCTTGCCCACCCTTGTTGTCGTTGTGCTGGGGAACCACCACGGTCGCGCTGCTAGAGGAAGTCGCCATCTGTGGTGTTGTTCCGCTGCCTTGGTGCCGCGCAGGGTGCGCTCCCTTGCTAACCTCCAAGCAGGAAGTCGGTGGAGAGCACGCCAATGTTCGCATGGACAAGGCTTGCCTCGAGGGCCGTTGACAAGACGGCGGGAGGAGCTACGGGCTGGTCCCCCATCGCCGGTCATGCCGTCATGCCACTCGCCATCGACCAAGGCATCGAGCAAGAGCGTGTGTCATGCCATCATGCACATCATCAGCGATTGTGGCGTCCGCAAGAGCGCCGGTCGTGCCGTCATGGGAGGAGGCTCATCATCGAAGAGCCGCAGCAGGTGCCACAACATAAAAACTGCTCCAGACGCGGGGAGGTGAGGATGTAACTACCTCTTCCCCATGTGAGCTCCTTTTTCTAGCTCCCTGCTTCACCTCTCCTCCTGCTCCCTCTCCCCCCTGCCCTCCTCTTTTAGGTGCTTTATCCTCTTTTCCCTTCAGAGAGATGATGAGGTCTAGCTAGGTATCTACTAGGGGATTTTTATTTCTTTTTGTCTACCTGATGCTGACATCTACCTAGGCTTCTATCGAGGATTTTTTTGTTGTTTTGTTGATTTTGTTGCATACCTCGCATAAGTTCCTCAAAAGGGGATTCTGTTTTTCCTGATTAGGAGATGCTCTAGGATATAGCTAAATTACTAGAAGGCCTTTGTTGTCTTTTAGGTTGTTTGGTACCTCGCCTTTCCATCATCAAAAAGGGGGGCGGGCTTGTCCTGGAGCTGCTTTCTTTATAGATGAGGCTTTTGTTCGTTTGCTTGATGTGTTACCCTCCTTTCAGTTGTAGGATTTTCATGATGGACCTTCCCATCAATTCTTATGGATAAATTTAACACATCTCATGAAAATCCAGGCATGAGTTTTTTGCAGCGGCTGTTCTCGCATATTCGTGCGTTGTAGCGGATTTAGTGACAAAAACACATGTCAGTCCTGGAGCATCAATATATTTATATTTGTTTTCCTTTTGTCCATTTTATTTTATGTATTTTGTGAAGAGGAGTCGATTATGTACTTGATATGGCAGGAGCTCGTGAGTTCGTGCCGCTGTTGTGCGTCATCTCTCCCTCCTCCGGGCTCTCAACAGGAGGAGCGCATACCCTGCACAGCTAAGCATATCTAGAACGGTGAGACTGTATGGACAAAGTAAGACAAAATTCAGATTTTAGGGCATCATGCCATTGTTTAATCTACTTATGTAGCAAAATGCTTGGTGAGATTGTATGGACAAAGTAATACATAATTCACATTTTTTAACATGTGAATTGATTGAGAGTCTATTATCCTTGTATTACTACTTTCCCGCTGTTTGGATTATAATAGATTCGTCTAGAGCATTCATGTTTCGTATATTCCATTGTTGTGTTGTATAGCATTACTATGTTTAACTCCAAAGATACAAAGTACACCACATACTTTGCTTCGCTCTGTCCTTTTCTATCAATAATGATGATTTGGCACATTTTCATCAAACATAGCAAATATATTTATCTAAATAAATCTAGCATTTTTTCATTTAAACACATAAGGCGGTTGCCCAACTCGCTTCTAGGAGGCTCCTTGGATTAGAAGCTTTGTTGGCCATTTGATCAGGGTGAAATTGGTCTTCAGCTTCGTCTCATTCGTTCAATCTTCATTGTTATTTTTCTTCACTGTGTGGTTGTTTACAGGACCAATGACCGGTGGGCTCGTGCCTTGTGTAGGTTGGGTGGGTGAAACATCCACGGGTACGGGGAAGCCCATCCTCAAGTGCTGCGGGTCTTGCGGCCGGCATGGGCATGCGCAGCTGCCCATTGGCCGCTACCCAACAAACACTAGCCCCAGTCCACAACCGCGTGCTCCGTCTATTTGCTGCCACACACCTTTTCTCCTTCTCTCTCTTTTGCATGACTTTGTCCTTCCTCCTTTGTCCTTCCCAATCTCTCTCTCGCCCATTGTCACCCTTGTTGTTGTTGTGCCGGGGAACCACCACAGGCGCGCCGCTAGAGGAAGCCGCCATCTGCGGTGTTGTTCCGCTACCTTGGAGCCTTGCAGGGTGCCCTCGCTGGCTAACCTCCAAGTAGGAAGCCCGCAAGGAGCACGCCAACATTCACAAGGCTAAGGCTTGCCTCGAGGGCTGTTGACAAGCCGGCAGGAGGAGCTACGGGCTGGTCCCCCATTGCTGGTCGTGCCGTCATGCTAGTTGTGGTCTACCATGGCATCGAGCAAGAGCATCGGTCATGCCATCATGCCAATCGTCAGCGACCGTGGCATCCGCAAGAGCGCCGGTCGTGCCGTCATGGGAGGAAGCTCATCATCAAAGAGCCGCAGGAGGTGCCACAACGTTAAAAAATGCTCCAGACGCGGGGAGGTGAGGATGGAACTACCTCTTCCCCATGTGAGCTCCCTTTTCTAGCTCCCTGCGTCACCTCTCCTCCTGCTCCCTCTCCCCCTGCCCTTCTCTATTAGGTGCTTCATCCTCTTTTCCCTTCAGAGAGATGATGAGGTTTAGCTAGGTATCTACTATGGGATTTTTATTTTGTTCTATCTACCTGATGCTCACATCTAGCTAGGCTTCTATAGAGGATTTTTTTGTTATTTTCTTGATTTTGTGACATACCTCACATAAGTTCCTCAAAAGGGGATTCTGTTTTTCCTATTTAGGAGATGCTCTAGGATATAGCTAGATTACAAGAAGGCTTTTTGTTGTCTTTTAGGTTGTTTGGTACCTCGCCTTTCCCTCATCGAGAAGGGGGCGGGTTTGTCCTGGAGCTGCTTTCTTTACAGATGAGGCTTTTGTTCATTTGCTTGACGTGTTACCCTCCTTTCAGTTGTAGGATTTGCATGATGGACCTTCCCATCAATTGTTAATGGATAAATTTAACATATCTCATGAAAATTCAGGTATGAGTTTTTTGCAGCGGCTGTTCCCGCATATTTGTGCGTTGTAGCAGATTTAGTGACAAAAACACATGTCAGTCATGGAGCATCAATATATTTATATTTGTTTTCCTTTTGTCCATTTTCTTTTATGTATTTTGTTAAGAGGAGTCGATTATGTACTTGATATGGCAGAAGCTCGTGAGTTCATGCCGTTATTGTGCGTCGTCTCTCCCTCCTCCGGGCTCTCAACAGGAGGAGCGCATACCCTACACAGCTGAGCATACCTAGAACGGTGAGACTGTAGGGACAAAGTAATACAAAATTCAGATTTTAGAGCATCATGCCATTGTTTAATCTACTTCTATTGCAAAATGCTTGGTGAGATTGTATGGACAAAGTAATAGAAATTCATACTCCCTCCATTTTTGTATACAAGGCCACAAACCCATATTACAGATGCCAAGGTAAAAATTAATGGCTACTTAAATCATTGTTGCAAACTAGTATTTTCTTCTTGCTTGACGTGTTAATTAATGTGTATTTATCTCTCCAACGCACAGCAAGACAACTTTCTCACTCCTTGTTGGTTGATTAATACGGTGCATTCAAATCAATCTTCTAACTCCCACATGCATGCATGAGGTATTAATGTCTTTGGTTGCTAGTACGAGGCAAACCTCATCAATTTTACATCGATTTGTGTTAGTGGCCTTCTATAACTGCAAATTGTAATTTTGATAGTGGCCTTGTATACAAAAATGGAGGGAGTATTTTTTAACATGTGAGTTTATTGAGAGTCTATTATCCTTGTATACTACTTTTCTACTATTTGGAATATAATTGATTCGTCTAGAGCATTAAGGTTTCAGTATATTCCATTGTTGTGTTGTAAAGCATTACTATGTTTAACTCCAAAGATTCAAAGTACATCACATCCTTTGCTTCGCGCTGTCCTTTCTATCAATAATGATGATTTGGCACATTTTCATCAAACATAGCAAATATATTTATCTAAATAAATCTAGCATTTTTTTCATTTAAACCAATAAGAGGCTGCCCAACTCTCGTCCAGGAGGCTCCCTCGATTAGAAGCTTCATTGGCCGTTTGATCAAGGTGAAATTGGTCTTGAGCTTTGTCTCGTTTGTTCGATCTTCGTTGTTATTTTTTTCACCGCGTGGTTGTTTCCAGGACCAATGACTGGTGGGCTCGTGCCTTGTGTACGTTGGGTGGGTGAAACATCCACGGGTGCGAGGAAGCCTATCCTCGAGCGCTGCGGGTCTTGCGGCCAGCGTGGGCATGCACAGCTGCCCATTGGCCACTACCCCCACAAACCCTAGCCCCAGTCCACAACCGCATCCTCTGTCTGTTTGCTGCCACACACTTTTTCTCCTTCTTTCTCTTTTGTGTGACTGTGTCCAGTCTCCTTTTCCTTCCCGGTCTCTCTCTCGCCCGCTAGCACCCTTGTTATCGTTGTGCCGGGGAACCACCACAGTTGCGCCGCTAGAGGAAGCCACCATCTACGATGTTGTTCCGTTGCCTTGGAGCCGCGCAGGGCATGCTTGCTGGCTAACCTCCAAGCAGGAAGCCGGCGGGGAGCACGCCAACGTTCACATGGTCGACGCTTGCCTCGAGAGCCGTCGACAAGATGGCGGAAGGATCTACGGGCTGGTCCACCGCCGCCGGTCGTGTCGTCATGCCAGTCGCCGTCGACCATGGCGGCAAGCAAGAGCATCGGTCATGCCATCATGCCCGTCGTTAGCGACCGTGGCATCCGCAAGAGCATCGGTCGTGCTGTCATGGGAGGGGGCTCATCATCGAAGAGCTGCAGCAGGTACCACAATGTCAAAAATGTTGCAGACGCGAGGAGGTGAGGATGGAACTATCTCTTCCCCATGTGAGCTCCCTTTTCTAGCTCCCTGCTTCACCTCTTCTCATGCTCCCTCTTCCCCCTGCACTCCTCTTTTAGGTGCTTCAACCTCTTTTCCCTACAGAAAGATGATGAAGTCTAGCTAGGTATCTACCAGGGGATTTTTATTTCTTTCTATCTACCTGATGCTCGCATCTAGCTAGGCTTCTATAGAGGATTTTTTTGTTGTTTTGTTGATTTTGTTGCATACCTCGCATAAGTTCCTCGAAAGGGGATTATGTTTTCCTGTTTAGGAGATGCTCTAGGATATAGCTAGATTACTAGAAAGCTTTTGTTGCCTTTTAGGTTGTTTGATACCTCGCCTTTCCCTCATCGAGAAGGGTGGCGTGTTTGTCCTGGAGATGCTTTCTTAATAGATGAGGCTTTTGTTTGTTTGCTTGATGTGTGCTCTTTCTTGAGCTTGCGTTGGTTTTTCCCTTGAAGAGGAAAGGGTGATGTAGAAAGTAGAGATAACTATTGCCCTCAGTTAGAGAACCAAGGTATCAATCATGTAGGAGACAACACACAACTCACCTAATACCTGCACAAACAATCAAACAACTTGCATCCAACGTGATAAAGGGGTTGTCAATCCCTTCACAGTTACTTGCAAAAGTGAGATCTGGTAGAGATAGATGGAACTAAATAATCAATAAAGTAATTTTTTGGGTAGTTTTGGTTTATAGATCGGAAAGGAAAAGGTTGCAAAATAGTAGATCAGAAACTTATATGATGGAAAATAGACCCGGGGGCCATATGTTTCACTAGAGGCTTCTCTCAAGATAGCAAATAATACGGTGGGTGAAAAAATTAATGTCGAGCAATTGATAGAAAAGTGCAAAGTTATGACGATATCTAAGGCAATGATTATGAAATATAGGCATCACGTTCGTGTCTAGTAGACCGAAATGATTCTGCGTCTACTACTATTACTCCACACATTGACCGACTCCTACCTGCATCTAGAGTATTTAGTTCGTGAAGAACAGAGTAACACATTAAATAAGATGACATGATGTAGAGGAATTAACTCAAGCAATATGATGACAACCCCATATGTGCCTTGCTGCCCCTACGTGCCTTGCTGCCCCTACTGTCACTGGGAGAGGACACAACAAGATTGAACCCAAAGCTAAGCACTTCTCCCATTGCAAGAAAAACCAATCTAGTTGGCCAAACTAAACCGATAGTTCAAAGAGAATTACAAAGATATCAAATCATGCATATAAGAATTCAGAGAAGATTCAAATAATATTCATAGATAAGCTGATCATAAATCCACAATTCATTGGATCTCGACAAACACACCGCAAAAGAGTATTACATCAGATAGATCTCCAGGGACATCGAGGAGAACATGGTATTGAGAATCAAAGAGAGAGAATAAGCCATCTAACTACTAGCTATGGACCCGTAGGTCTGAGGTAAACTACTCACGCTTCATCGGAAGGGCTATAGAGTTGATGTAGAAGCCCTCCGTGATCGAATCCCCCTCCGGCACGATGGCGAAAAAGGCCCCTAGATGGGATCTCACGGGTACAGAAGGTTGCTCCAGTGGAAAAGTGTTTTTATGGATGCCTCTGGTGGTTTGGGAACATATGTGAATATATAGGTGAAAGAATTAGGTCAGGGGAGTCATGGGGGCTCACAAGGCAGGGGGACACCCTACCCCCATGGGCGCACCCTCCACCCTTGTGGCCGCCTCGTGGCTCCTCCGACTCCATCTCCAAGTCCCATGTGTGTCTTCTGGTCCAAGAAAAATCATCGCGAAGGTTTTATTCCGTTTGGTATTCATTTTCCGCGAAACTCAAAAACAAGGAAAAAACAGAAACTAGCACTGGGCTCTAGGTTAATAGGTTAGTACCAAAAATAATATAAAATAGCATATTAATGCATATAAAACATCCAAAACAGATAATATAATAGCATGGAACAATAAAAAATATAGATACGTTGGAGACGTATCAAGCATCCCCAAGCTTAATTCCTGCTCGTCCTCTAGTAGGTAAATGATGAAAACAGAATTTTTGATGTGGAATGCTACCTAACATATTTATCCATGTAATTTTCTTTATTGTGGCATGAATGTTCAGATCCATAAGTTTCAAAACAAAACTTGAATATTGACATAAAAACAATAATACTTCAAGCATACTAGCAAGGCAATCATGTCTTCTCAAAAGAACATGGCCAAAGAAAGCTTATCCCTATAAAATCATATAGTCTGGCTATGCTCCGTCTTCATCACACAAAATATTCAAATCATGCACAACCCCAATGAGAAGCCAAACAATTGTTTCATACTTTTGATATTCTCAAACTTTTTCAACTTTCATGCAATACATGAGCGTGAGCCATGGACATAGCACTATAGGTGGAATAGAATATGGTGGTTGTGGAGAAGAAAAAAAGGAGATAATCTCACATCAACTAGGCGTATCAACGGGCTATGGAGATGCCCATCAATAGATATCTATGTGAGTGAGTAGGGATTGCCATGCAACGGATGCACTAGAGCTATAAGTTTATGGAAGCTCAAAAAGAAACTAAGTGGGTGTGCATCCAACTCGCTTGCTCACGAAGACCTAGGGCAATTCGAGGAAGCCCATCATTGGAATATACAAGCCAAGTTCTATGATGAAAATTTCCCACTAGTATATGAAAGTGACGACATAGGAGATGCTCTATCATGAAGATCATGGTGCTACTTTGAAGCACAAGTGTGGAAAAAAGGATAGTAACATTGCCCCTTCTCTCTTTTGTCTCATTTTTTATTGGGCTTTCTCTCATTTTTTGGCCTTTTTTCGTTCGGAGTCTCATCCCTACTTGTGGGGGAATCATAGTCTCCATCATCTTTTCCTCACATGGGACAATGCTCTAATAATGAAGATCAACACACTTTTATTTACTTACAACTCAATACTTAGAACAAAATATGACTCTATATGAATGCCTCGGGCGGTGTAGGGATGTGCAATGAATCAAGAGTGACATGTATGAAAGAATTATGAAAGGTGGCTTTGCCACAAATACGATGTCAACTACATGATCATGCAAAGAAATATATGGCAATGATGAAGCGTGTCATAATAAACAGAGTGGTGGAAAGTTGCATGGCAATATATCTCGTAATGGCTATGGAAATGCCATAATAGGTAGGTATGGTGGCTGTTTTGAGGAAGATATATGGTGGGTGTATGGTACTGACGAAAGTTGTGTGGTACTAGAGAGGCTAGCAATGGTGGAAGGGTGGGAGTGTGATGTAGGGTAGAACCCTAGAAGCTGATCTTTCACGTTTGGAGAGGATCCCTACGAGGAACGAAGAACATGAGGAGGGGAACAAAGGAAAAACATGAGAGAAACACTCAACCGACAAGAATAAAGTCACACATGCGCTTGATCATCGAGGCACAAAGTAATACAAGATCCCAATCCAATAAGAGACGATACAAAGGGTAACCGGTTCTTCTCCGTGAGGAGGTCTTGATGGTCTTCT
Organism: Triticum aestivum; assembly: GCF_018294505.1. Classification (NCBI taxonomy): domain Eukaryota; kingdom Viridiplantae; phylum Streptophyta; class Magnoliopsida; order Poales; family Poaceae; genus Triticum; species Triticum aestivum. The sequence goes on along the minus strand of NC_057810.1, from coordinate 307,628,615 downwards.
CCGGATGGAGGTCTTGAATCCAGGTGGATCTTCTCCGAAGAGGTGTCGGTCCCTCATGAGGAGTAGATCCGGATGGATGAGCGAGGCTCTATCTCGCAATGAGCTAAATCAACGCTGACCCTAGCTAGGAGGAGGGAGAGGTCTATTTATAGTCTTAGTGCAAAAGAGGGACGAAGTGGAGGGGTACATGGGCTTCGGCCCGAAACTGGACGCAGCCAGGGTCCGGACGTCCGTGAGGCGCCGGTCGTCCGGAGGCTCGCGGGGTCCCGGACGTCCGTAGTTCTTCGGATGTCCGCAGTTTAGGTTCTGTTGGCGGGTGCACGGTCGTCCAGTCTTCCTCAAAATTCTGTAGATTTGGTTCTGTTGGGGAAGTGTCGGACGCCCAGAAGGGCTCGATCGTCCGGAAACTGGGAGTGGTTGGACGTCCGGGCTGGTCCGGTCGTCCGGAGCCTGTAGCTCTGGCTGGCCTCTCTTCCTTTGGCCATAGCGACCTCCAAGGGTCGGACGTTCGGGCTGGGCCGGTCGTCCGGAGCCTGTAGCTTCCAAAGCAGCTCTTCTTCTTGATCTTCATGCTGGGTGTCCTCGCCGTCTTGGCCATTGAACGTAGCTGTCCCGTGGCTCTCGTCCAAGCACCTGATCACACACTCTCCGCATGAGGTAGTAGCCATGTCTCGTGAGTAGAGAGAGGGAGTTCGGAGAGGAGCGAGTTCACCTTATCTTCGATAGCCTTTGCTCGAGCTCTTGTCATGGGTCCAACTAGTGTCGAGGGAGATGTAGGTACGTCCATGGGGATGATCGAGGGATGCTCCGCATCATCTCCCCTCCCTTGGGAAAGATCCGACCTCGGATCAAAAGTTTCATCACCATGGTATGGCGAGAGGTCTTTAACATTGAAGATGTCACTCACGCTGTACTTGTCTCGTGGGAGGTCGATCTTGTATGCGTTGTTGTTGTTGTTGTTGTTGTTGTTGTTGTTGTTGTTGTTGTTGTTGTTGTTGTTGTTGTTGTTGTTGTTGTTGTTGTTGTTGTTGTTGTTGTTGTTGTTGTTGTTGTTGTTGTTGTAGTGTGCTAGCAACTTGAAGGGTCCATCGGCTCGAGGTAGGAGTTTGGACTTGCGTTCATTGGGGAAGCGGTCCTTGCGAAGGTGTAGCCACACGAGATCTCCAATGTTGAATATCATTGGTTGCTTGTTGACGTTGAGCTTGGTTGCTAGTCGTTGTACTTGGTGCTCGATGGTGTGCCTTGTATCTTCATGCATCTTCTTGAGGTAGCTTTCTCGTGCACTCGCGTCGAGTTTGGCGCGCTCTTGTAGTGGAAGAGGTAGAATGTCCAATGGGGACAACGGGTTGAAGCCGTAGATGACCTCAAAGGGGGACTTGCCGGTAGTCGAATGTCTTGCACGGTTGTAGGCGTACTCGGTGATGGGTAGACACTTCTCCCACTCCTTGATGTTCCTCTAGATCAACACGCGAAGTAGAGTGGAGAGCGTTCGGTTCGTGACCTCTATTTGGCCGTCGGTTTGCGGATGGTATGAGGACGAGAACAAGAGCTTGATTCCGAGCTTGGCGCATAGCATCTTCCAGAAGTAACTCAAGAACTTGACGTCGCGGTCCGAGACGAGTGTCTTTGGTACTCCATGAAGTCGCAAGATTTCCCTACAAAAGAGATTGGCAACATGTGAAGCATCGTCTATCATGTTGCATGGAATGAAATGTGCCATCTTAGAAAATCGGTCCACAACAACAAACACGGAATCCTTTCCATTTTGAGTTCTAGGCAAACCAAGTACAAATCCATGCTAATGTCTTCCCAAGGTTGATAAGGAATAGGAAGAGGCATGTAAAGACCATGTGATTGAGCTTTAGACTTAGCTATGCGACATGTAGAGCATCGGTTGGTGAAGCGTGAGACGTCGTGGAACATCTTGGGCCAAAAGTAGTTCTTGGAGAGCGTGGCGAATGTCTTGTCGCGTCCAAAGTGTCCCATGAGTCCGCCTCCATGAGCCTCTTGCAAAAGGAGCAAACAAAGAGAAGACTCGGGAATGCAAAGTTTGTTAGCTCTCATAAGATAATCATCCTTGATGTAATATCGTTCCCAAGATGTATGCATCAAACACTTAGCATAAGGATTAGCAAAAGATGGATCATTAGCATACAAGCCTTTGATGTGCTCAAAGCCAATAACATTCAACTCAAGTTTATTGACAAGCGTGCATATGCGGGAAAGTGCATCTGCAACTACATTTTCCTTACCCTTAATGTACTTGATCACATAGAGAAAAGATTCAATAAATTCAATCCATTTGGCATGACGCTTGTTTAACTTAGTTTGTCCTTTCAAGTACTTCAGCGTTTCATGATCGGTATGGATGACAAACTCATGAGGTCTAAGATAATGTTCCCAAAAATGTAGCACATGCACTAAAGCATACAATTCTTTGTCATAGATGGGATAGTTAAGTTGAGCATCGGAGAGTTTTTCACTAAAATATGCAATAGCTCGTTTTTCTTGCATCAAAACTCCACCAATTCCGGTACCACTTGCATCGCAATGAACCTCAAAAGTTTTGTCAAAGTTGGGCAAAGCAAGAATAGGAGCATGAGTAAGCAAAGATTTGAGCTCAACAAAAGCGGTAGATTGCAAGGGTCCCCAAACAAAAGGAGCGTTTTTCTTACTCAAAGCATGCAAAGGTGCGGCGATGGTGCTAAAGTCTTTCACAAAGCGACAATAAAAACCCGCGACCCGCGAGGCCAAGAAAGCCACATACTTGTTGCAAATTGGTGGGTTGGGGCTAAATTTTAATTGCTTCAATTTTAGATTCATCAACATGGACACCCTTGGAAGAAACGACGAAACCCAAGAAAACAAGCTTGTTGACACCAAATGTGCAATTTTTCATGTTGGCATAAAGACATTCCTTGCGAAGAGTTTGCAAACAGCCCTAACATGATTTAGATGCTCTTTCACGGATTTGCTAAAAACAAGAATGTTATTAAAGTAAACCACAACAAATACTCCAATGTAAGGACGAAGCACAAAATGCATAAGACGCATGAAAGTACCGGGAGCTTTCGATAACCCCATAGGCATAACCAACCACTCGTACAAGCCAAATTTGGTTTTGAAAGCGGTTTTCCATTCATCACCTTCTTGTATGCGGATTTGATAATAGCCACTTTTGAGATCAATTTTTGAGAAAATGGTGGCACCGCTAAGTTCATCAAGCATATCGTCTAGGCGAGGAATGGGATGCCTATAGAGAACGGTAATAGCATTGATGGGTCTACAATCCGAGCACATGCGAAAACTGCCGTCTTGCTTGGGAACAAGTATAACGGGAACGACACAAGGGCTTAAGTTTTCACGTACATGTCCGTTGTTGATTAGTTGTTGTACTTGCCATTGGATCTCCTTAGTTTCTTCGGGGTTGACATGGTATGGAGCTTTGTTTGGTAGAGGTGCTCCGAGGATGAGGTCGATTCGATGCTCAATGCCTCGTAGTGGAGGTAGTCCCGGAGGCAGCTCATCGGGGAAAACATCTTGGAATTCCTGCAAGAGAGAAGACAACACTAAAGGTAGATCATGAGAGGTGTTAGTTTTTGGTTCCCCATCCTTGCACACAAGGACAAAGTGCATAACACTCGATGAGTTCTCACACACTTCTCTCATCTCACTTTTGGTGTCAAATAGGATGAAGTTTTTCTTGTCGCTCATTGTGGAGGCACTCGGTTTTGCTTGTGGCTCTCACTCTCTTTTGGGTGGGTCATTTTCTCACTCTTCTCTCCATGATGGGTGGCTTGCGTGTCGGCTATCACTTGACTAGGAGACATAGGTCGTAGCACATATTCCTTCCCTTTCATCTTGAAATAGTGATTGGTACACCCGTTGTGGATGACACCGCGGTCAAATTGCCATGGTAGACCAAGAAGGAGGTGGGAAACGGACATCGGGAAGACATCACACTCCAAAGTGTCCTCATATGCGCCAATCTTGAAGGAGACTTGGACTATATGCTCAACGCGTATAGTGCTGAAATCGCTTAGCCATTGGACTTTGTAGGGGTGCGGGTGCTTCATCTTGACCAATTGTAGCTTGAAGCATAGTTCTTCACTTGCCAAGTTGTGACAACTACCTCCATCGATGATGACCTTGACGGATCTTCCATTGATGCCGGCCTTTGTGTGGAAGATGTGGCATCTTTGGTCTTCGTCTTGTTGATGTTGAAGAGTCAAGACTTTGGAGACAACGAGAGCGGGGCTCGAATCCTCATCACAAAAGACTTGATCATCTTCATCTTTGTTCACGCACGGGTGCATGGCCACTTGCTCAAGGGCTTCTGTCGGTGTCAAAACCGACGGATCTCGGGTAGGGGGTCCCGAACTGTGCGTCTAGGCGGATGGTAACAGGAGACAAGGGACACGATGTTTTTACCCAGGTCCGGGCCCTCTCAGTGGAGGTAAAACCCTACTCCTGCTTAATTAATATTGATGATATGGGTAGTACAAGAGTAGATCTACCACGAGATCAAGGAGGCTAGACCCTAGAAGCTAGCCTATGGTATGATTGTTCTTCGTCCTACGGACTAAAACCCTCCGGTTTATATAGACACCAGAGAGGGCTAGGGTTACACAGAGTCGGTTACAATGGTAGGAGATCTACATATCCGTATCGCCAAGCTTGCCTTCCACGCCAAGGAAAGTCCCATCCAGACACGGGACGAAGTCTTCAATCTTGTATCTTCATAGTCTTGGAGTCTGGCCAATGATGATAGTTCGGCTATCCGGACACCCCCTAGTCCAGGACTCCCTCAGTAGCCCCTGAACCAGGCTTCAATGACGACGAGTCCGGCGCGCATATTGTCTTCGGCATTGCAAGGCGGGTTCCTCCTCCGAATAATTCATAGAAGATTGTGAACACCAGGATAGTGTCCGGCTCTGCAAAATAAATTCCACATACCACCGTAGAGAGAATAATATTTACACAAGTTCAATCTGCTGACGTATTCCGTGGCATGACGTCACACCATGGCCAAGCCTTTATTCGAATCGTTTTTATTGTTCCACCTCAGCGCATTTAGCGAAGCGGTTTCCTTGGCACATCTTGTCAAAGCAGAGATTGTGTCCCCTTATTCCGGGATCCTCATCAATACGGGCGTGGGTAACCCAACCGCGCCATTGATTGCGGCGCTTGGGAGATAAGCGAGTTTTACTAGGCTGGTGGGGACGCATAGTTTCGTCCGCTCATATATAAGGGGATAAGAATCCACCTTTTCACCTACGCCTTCTTCCTCCTTTGCTTATCCATCTCCGCGCACTCGAGCTCCAGCGCCCAAGTCCGCACATCCCACCTCAACCTTCTCCAACCATGTCTGGAGCGGGAGGCAAGTGGATGGTCTCCTCCGTCACGGAGGGGCACATCAAGAGGCTGCGCAAGGTCGGATACTTGTCCAGCGATATCCCGCACCGACTCCCCGACGAGGGGCAGCTCATCCCCACCCCCAGGCCCCATGAGAGGGTGGTGTTCCTTCCCCATTTCCTCCGTGGACTTTGCTTCCCACTCCACCCATTTGTCCGGGGGCACATGTTCTACTACGGCCTGGATTTCCATGATCTGGCCCCGAATTTCATCCTCAACATCTCGGTGTTCATCTCGTGTACGAGGCCTTCCTCTGCGTCCAGCCCCACTTCGGCTTATGGCTGAAGACTTTTAATGTCAAGCCGAAGGTGGTAGGCGGCTGCCAAGCGGAGTGCGGAGGCGCCATGGTGGGCAAGATGCCCAACATTACATGGCTCGAGGGCGCCTTCGTGGAAACCATCAAAGGGTGGCAATCGGGGTGGTTCTACATCACCGAGCCGCGTGACCCCAAATGGGCAGCGGCCCCCGAATTCAGATCTGGGATCCCCACACGGCTCACCTCCTGGAAAGAGAAGGGCCTGACGTGGGGCGATTCAGAGGAACTGACCGGACTTCAATCCTGCGTCCAAACCCTGGTGAACAAGAAGCTCAAGCTTGTCAACGTAATCCAGGTCATGCTCATCCGCCGGATTCTCCCGTGCCAACAGCGGGCTTTCAATTTGTGGGAGTTTGATCTGGCACATCACCCAACCTTGAGCAGGCTCTTTGACACTACATATGAAGACGCCTGGAGGGTGTTGTTCAAGGGCGCCGAGGCTCCCCCATCCGCTACCGAAGATCGCGGATTCAGCTCGCAGCGTCAAGCTGGCGAGGTAAGCTATTTTATCCTTTACGGGACACTCGCTTTCCATAGTTTGACTCTATGCGGGATCTAAAACTCCCATTACCTTTGACAGGCTTGGCAGAAGACGTCCGGGCAGGTTAACTGCCCGACTCCCTTGCCCGAAGACCCAGCGGATGCCCGATTATCGGGACTGCTGGCCCCGGCGCCTTACGTGGTGCCGGAGAAGAAGGCCAAGAAGAAGGCCACGGGAACTCGGAGGAGTTCCCGGTGCCAGGTTTTATCGGACTCATCGTCCGATGACTCCGAGGCGGACTCGTCCCACGAGGACGAGGAGGAGAAGAAAGAGGCCTCTCCCCCAGCGGGGGGAGAGAAGAAGAGGAAGGCTTCCCCAACGGGGGAGGCCGAAGGGTCCAAGAAGGGAAGGACCCTTCCTCCGGACTATTCCACCAACACCGACGACGGCGAGGAGGAGTGGCCCTCGAGGGCCAAGCCCCTGGCGAGATCGTAAGTGTCCGGATCCCAGAATAACTTATGATTTTCCTTTCGCCGCATAGTGTCTTCTAATGCCGAACACCACCATATAGCCCGCCCAAGGATGATCTCCCCGCTTCGTCGAGCGGGTCCCTGGGTTCGTTGGATGTGAATAGCGCTTCATTTCTGACTGCCTCCTCCCCTCGTGACGCAGACGATGCTGAGGTGGGGTCCCAGAAGGGGACCGGCCAGGAGGAGGAGGCCCCGGAGGTGCCGCCGGGCAACCTCCCGGACTTTGGGCCGGACTCCGCGCCGGAACCTTTGGTGGTTCTGGAGTCCGGCGGGCGGCCCCTTCGTAAGAAGGGCGGGACGGCGACGCCGGTGACCTCCGTCCAACCAGAGGCGCCGGATAATTTGCTGGAGGCGCTCAACAGCGCTTCCATCGAAGAAGAACACCGCACCGTTATGAGTGCAGTGATCCAGAAAGTTCAGTCCGCCAAGAGCAGGCTGACCGAAGCCTGCACCAGCCTTCTAACAGGCTTTGAGGTAAGGGTTTTAAGATATGTAAAAATAGTACCGCATAGACAGTAGCCCCTGATGCTCAGTTCAGTGTTCGGAAAGAAAAGCCAAACTGAGGATCTAAAAAGATATACGCAGGAGTCTAACACAAATATGTCAATATGGGAATGCAGGCTATGCTGCTGACCTTTGCCGCACTGACTGCGGAGGTCAATGCCTTGAAGAAGAGCCTCGAGCGGTCCGAGAGCGAGCTCGGCCGTGCCAAGAAGCAGCTCGAGGACAAGGAAGGTAAGTAGCACCTTATTAAAGTTGTACCTTATAAAAAGGATTTGGTTGCAAAAAATGACAGAAATAACATGGGTAATGCAAGGGCCACGAACGAGGTGGCGACCCTGAAGGAGGCGGTGTCCGTGGCCGAACGCAATGCGGCCGCAGAACGCACCGAGCGAGAGAAGCAGGAGGCGCGGGTGGCGGAGGTGCGGCAAGAGCTCCAGGCTCTCGTGGAAAAACACGAGAATTTGGAGCGTGACTCGAAGACTCGAGAGTCCGAGCTCGCGTTTGCTCTTGAGAGTGCCAAAGCCGCTAAGGCCGAAGCCCAAAAGGCCCTCTAGGAAATCGAGGCGGTGAAGAAGATAGCGGCGGGTAAGGCATTCTTCATGCAAAGCAAGCATGTAAAAGCGAATTACTTGTTACTTACCCGAATTCGGAGCTCTCCAGGAGCGTTCGCAGATCTGCCCTGCAGCGTGTCCGATGCTGCCGCGTTCTATAGAGCCGAGGAGGGGAGCTCGATGGAGAAGGTGTTCTATTCTCAGTATGCTGAGGCCGGACATTCGGTGCCCCTGAGCAACCAGCTGAAGCAGCTGGTCGAGCTCCACAAGGTGGCCGAATAGGCCATGAAGGGCCTCATAGTTTGGCTTTGGCCCAAAGAGGCCATGCCTGGGAGCTACTTCATCTGGTGTGGCGGCTGGTGAACGCCTGTCCATGGGTTGACGTCATCAAGCACTCCGCCTGTATTGAAGGTGCCCGTCGGGCCCTTGCCTGCGCTAAGGTGCACTGGGGCAAGATGAACGCCGAGAAGCTTGTGACAGACGCGCCACCGCCGGGCAAGGAGTATCGCATGCCCGAGATGTATTATAAGGGTGTCCTGAAGGGTGCCCGCATTATTGCGGGTGAGTGCTCCTAAGATGTAATTTTTGAGTAGACTCGCGTTTTGTTATCCTGTGCGCTGAAAACTTTGTTCATATGCGCTAAGCAACGCTTGTTAATTTAAAATATTACCTTCTGTGTGGCCGTTTATCAAATCTGAGAGATGGCAAGTCGTTGGCTTCGTGCCCCATGCCACTAGTGCTGGGGTGTTCGGGATAAACTTGAGCGTTCTTGTTCCCATTTTTGGGTCCTTCTAGGGAGGCGCTCAACACAACGAACGAGGCAACCGGACTTATAATGCTTGAACACTCTCAGTTAGCCATATAATTCTATAATTTTAAATTTTGGCGAAGCCCCTAGTATTCGGAAGGCCGAATTCGGGGCGCTATCCACGCCTGGGGCCGGACAAAGCTGGCTCCTTGCTCTAAGCGGCATAAGTCTTTAGGGACTCGAAGAGACCTCTCGAACAGCGACCAGCTCTCGCCTTATCATGACGGTCAGTTTTAGCTTTCTCCACTGAGGTGCTCAACCCAGCTCAACTGGGGCACAATCGCAGTGGTTCTCCCAGCGCTACCTTAGCCGATATAACGGAACGTAAGGTACCAAAACATGGGAGCCGGGCAAACCCAACTATTGACCCAAGACATGATTCGGAGCCGATGCATATAATGCTATAAGTTCGGGGTGCCACACTTGTGAAAGTGTTCGGACTTATCACACCATACTTTGGGGAACTTAAGCCCCTGGTGTATTTGGCCGTACCAAGGTGTACGGGTGCAACATGTCATAAGTGAACATATATAGACAGGAATGCAATGATAGGCAAAAAGCGATGCATTGTTTATTCAAAAAATGCTGCAATGAATGCAGAACGATACAAATAGTGTGATAAGCAAGGGGTGGGACTATTTAACATGTCCCCCTCCAGGGGTAGGCTGTGGAATGGTGTATAAAACAGGTATAATGCTCGTAATGGAGACCACCTGGATACTCGTCGTAGTTTTTCTCCTTCCCTGGCTGTTGCATCGTGAGTTTGGCAGGTCTATTGCCGGACAGGGCTTCTGGCAAACGGAGTCCTGAGGATAAGAAAAAAAGGAGAAAAAAAGGATGACACGTTTGGGAGCCCCTGGTGTGGTTGAGCCGCACTCTGGGCATGCCGTGGTCGTGCCCCTCCCCCTATGCCCATGGTATCTCCAGAGCATAGTGATGTACGCGTGGTACTGGTCTCGCAATTTTGCGAGGGCTGGGGTTGGGGCCGCATTGCTACGCATGGCCGGAACGTGCCAGGTGGTCTTGTTGTAGGTTACTCTGGGCGCGCTTGATGGTGTCCGATCGCTTAACGGCCGGACTCGAGAATTGCCTTAAGAGGCTGCTCTGCAGTTCCGTCGCGAGAGCCGCTGTATGCTCCTCCGTTCGGAGAGAGCGTTCAGTGTTTCCGTTGACTGTGATGACTCCTCGAGGGCCTGGCATCTTGAGCTTGAGGTATGCGTAGTGCGGCACCGCATTGAACTTTGCAAATGCGGTTCGTCCGAGCAGTGCATGATAGCCGCTGCGGAACGGGACTATGTCGAAGATTAACTCCTCGCTTCGGAAGTTATCCGGGGATCCGAAGACCACTTCAAGTGTGACTGAGTCAGTACAATTGGCCTCTACACCTGGTATGACGCCTTTGAAGGTCGTTTTTGTGGGTTTAATCCTTGAGGGGTCTATGCCCATCTTGCGCACTGTATCCTGATAAAGCAGGTTCAGGCTGCCGCCGCCGTCCATCAGGACTCTAGTGAGGTGAAATCCGTCGATGATTGGGTCTAGAACCAATGCAGCGAATCCGCCATGGTGGATACTGGTGGGATAGTCCCTTCGATCAAAAGTGATCGGGCAGGAGGACCACGGATTGAACTTTGGGGCGACTGGCTCCATTGCGTATACGTCCCTGAGCGCACGCTTCCGCTCCCTTTTGGGTATGTGGGTTGCGTATATCATGTTCACCGTCCGCACTTGTGGGGGGAATCCCTTCTATCCTCTATTGTTCGGCGGGCGTGTCTCCTCCTCGTCATCGCTATGCAACCCCTTGTCATTGCCTTCGGCGATTAACTTGCCTGCCTGCTTGAACACCCAACAATCTCTGTTGGTGTGATTAGCTGGCTTTTTGGGGGTGCCGTGTATCTGGCATGAGCGATCGAGTATCTGATCCAAATTGGACAGACCTGGAGTAGTTCTTTTGAATGCCTTTTTCTGCTGACCGGGTTTAGAGCCTCTGAATCCGGCGTTGACTGCCATATCTTTAGTATTATCGCTGTTAATGCGGCGCTTGTGCTTATTGTGACGCGACCTGCCATTGTTGTCTTTGGTATCCAAACTACCTGAGTTTTTGGTTAGGTTGTTACTGTGAGCTAGCCAGCTGTCTTCTCCCGCACAGAAGCGGGTCATGAGTGACGTGAGGGCTGCCATTGATTTCGGCTTTTCCTGTCCTAGGTGCCGGGCAAGCCATTCGTCACAGATGTTGTGTTTGAAGGCTGCAAGGGCCTCTGCATCCGGACAGTCGATGATTTGTTTTTTCTTGATTAAGAACCGTGTCCAGAATTGTCTGGCCGATTTGTCTGGCTGCTGAATTATGTGGCTTAGGTCATCAGCATTTGGTGGTCGCACATATGTGCCTTGGAAGTTATCGAGGAATGCGGCTTCCAGGTCCTCCCAACACCCAATTGATTCTGCTGGCAGGCTGTTGAGCCAATGCCGAGCTGGTCCTTTAAGCTTGAGTGGGAGGTATTTGATGGCGTGAAGATCATCGCCGCGGGCCATGTGGATATGAAGGAGATAGTCTTCAATACAAACCGCAGGATCTATTGTGCCATCGTAGGATTCAATGTTCACGGGTTTGAACCCTTCGGGGATTTGATGATCCATTACTTCATCTGTGAAGCATAGTGGGTGTGTGGCGCCTCTGTATTGGGCTATATCACGACGCAGCTCAAATGAGCTTTGTCTACTGTGTTCGGCCCGGCCGGGGTTGCTGTATCTGGCGTGACGGTTGTCGTCGCGTATCGTAGGGCGCCCACTCGATCCGTAGATCGATCTTGTTTGCCTCGCCTTATCCTCCAATATGTCTCGCAAGTCCGGCACATTCCCCCGTGGCTTTGTACTTTTCGAGCGACGCCGGGGTGCAGCTTTAGTGGAGGGCCTAGAGGCCTCTCTGTCGCGGCCGCAAGGTGGCCGATCGGCCGTGTTGTGCGCTGGTGATGTAGGTTTATGTGCTTCCTCCTCTAATCGGGGTAGCAGCTTGCGTTTGGGGTAGCTTTTGGAGGGGCGTTCGAGTTCATACTCTTCGGCCGCAAGGACTTTAGTCCATCTGTCGGCTAGCAAGTCTTGGTCAGCTCTAAGCTATTGCTGCTTTTTCTTGAGGCTGCTTGCCGTGGCCATAAGCCTGCATTTGAAAGGCTCTTGTTCGACGGGATCCTCAGGCATGACAAATTCGTCGTCATCGAGGCTTGCCTCGTCTCAGGAGGGAGGCATGTAATTATCGTCCTCTACCTCTTCGTCTGCCGCTCTCTCACGAGGGCTGGCTTCTCCGTCCTCCTGTGCTGAATCTTGCTGGAGGGGATTTTCTTCGGCACTGTCCGGGGTGTTATTATCTCCGGTGCCGGAATCCCCATTCTTGTTGTGGCGGGATTTGGAGCGGCACGGCTGGCGCCGGCACTTAGGCTGCTTTTTGGAGGGGTCATCCTCCTCTGGTCCATCGCCATTCCCATCCTTTGGGGTGTCCACCATGTATATGTCATATGACGAGGTGGCTTTCCAATGCCCTGTAAGTGCTGGTTCTTGGTCGTCTCCGGCATCGTCGTCCATACCGTCGATATCTTCGGAGTCGAAGTGTAGCATGCCGGTTAGGTCATCGACAGTGGCTACGAAGTGGGTGGTGGGTGGGCTTTGAATTTCTTTGTCGTTCGCATCCCAACCATTCTGACCATAATCCGTCCAGGGCTCTCTTGATATAGAGAGGCACTTTAGCGAATTCAGGATGTCGCCAAAAGGCGAGTGCTGAAAGATGTCCGCAGTGGTGAACTCCATGATCGGCGCCCAATCGGATTCGATTGGCAAGGGCACGGAAGGTTCAGAGTCCGAAGAGGAGCCCGACACCTTGGAGTCACGAGCTTCACAAGGGACAGGGTCGATATTCGGCTCTATCGCCGTAGAGGTAGCAGCCCCCGAGGTGGTGTCCAGCCACCCATCCTCGATTGGCGCAGTCGGTTCCGAGCCAAAGGTCGGAGCGGACTCTTGTGCGGCCTCCAGGGCACTGTCCGGCAGCAGAGCTAAATCATGCCCATCGTGACAGTGTGGCGCGCTCGTCTGTGGCTCGAATCCGTCGAAGATCAAGTCTCCATGGATGTCGGCCGTATAGTTCGAACTTCCAAATCTGACCTGATGGCCAGGGGCGTAGCTTTCGATCTGCTCCAGATGGCCAAGCAAATTGGCCCGCAGTGCGAAGCCGCCGAATACGAAGATCTGTCCGAGGAGAAAAGTCTCGCCCTGGACCTCGTTGTTGTTGATGATCGAAGGATCCATCGGGCCTATAGGTGACGACACAGAGGAACTCTCAATGAAAGCACCAATGTCGGTGTCAAAACCGGCGGATCTCGGGTAGGGGGTCCCGAACTGTGCGTCTAGGCGGATGGTAATAGGAGACAAGGGACACGATGTTTTTACCCAGGTTCGGGCCCTCTCGGTGGAGGTAAAACCCTACTCCTGCTTGATTAATATTGATGATATGGGTAGTACAAGAGTAGATCTACCACGAGATTAAGGAGGCTAAACCCTAGAAGCTAGCCTATGGTATGATTGTTCTTCGTCCTACGGACTAAAACCCTCCGGTTTATATAGACACCAGAGAGGGCTAGGGTTACACAGAGTCGGTTACAATGGTAGGAGATCTACATATCCATATCGCCAAGCTTGCCTTCCACGCCAAGGAAAGTCCCATCCGGACACGGGACGAAGTCTTCAATCTTGTATCTTCATAGTCTTGGAGTCCGGCCAATGATGATAGTTCGGCTATCCGGACACCCCCTAGTCCAGGACTCCCTCAGCTTCCATTTCCTATTTACTCATGGAGTCATAGGTTCTGTCGTCGTTGAGGATCATCGTGCGCTTGTTTGTGCATTGGAAGGACTTGTGGCCTCGGCCGCCGTAAGTGAAACACTTGAAGGAGCTTGTCTTGACGGTCTCATCGGTTGGAGTAGATGATGAAGCGCGTGGCTTGAAGTTGCTTGTAGTAGGAAGATGACGACTTGAGGTTGTAGAAGTTTTCTTGTAACTTGACTTGTCGTCGTTGCTTGTAGATGGCTTGGTTGAGGTAGAAGTTGGAGGAGTCGTTGAAGCTTGGTTGCTGGAGAAGCCGTAGGTCTTGGATGAGTACTTGGCATACTTGAAGTCATCTTGCACTTGAAGTTCGGCTTTGGTAGCTTGATGCACGAGCTCAATGAGGTTGGAGTAGGGTTGGAAGTCGGCAATCTTCTTGATGGGATGATTGAGGCCATTCAAGAAGCGTGCCATAGTTTGCTCATCATCTTCCATGACATTGGCTCGTATCATGGCTATGTCCATTTCCTTGTAGTATTCTTCAACACTCTTTGTTCCTTGCTCGAGGAGTTGGAGCTTCTTGAAGAGATCGCGGTTGTAGTAGGTGGGCACAAAACATGCTCGCATGACATCTTTCATTTGAGCCCAAGTGGTGATTGGTGGTTCACCTCTTGCCTCTCGGCGCTCAAGGACTTGTTCCCACCATATGAGCACATAATCTTGGAACTCAAGTGATTCCATAGCGATCTTCTTCTCTTCCTCATAGTTGTGCAAACGAAAGATTTTCTCGACCTTCAATGCCCATGATAGGTACTCTTCAGGATCATTGCTTCCATTGAACTTGGGCATGGTGAATTTTAGCTTGCCGTAGCATTGCTCTTCATTGTGTTGTGGTCGAGGATGATGATGACGCCCTTGACATGGAGGATAATCAACCTCATGTTGCTCTTGTCGTGGTGGAAGTCCATGATCAACTTGCTCTTGTTGAACTTGAGGTTGTGGAGGAGCTTGTCGAGCTTGTGGGGGAGCTTGTCGAGCTTGAGGAACTTGACGTTGCACTCTTGGTTGGTAGTTCCGCTCTTGGATTTCTTCTCAAAGGGCTTCCTCTTGATTGCGCCCATCGCGGTTGCGTTTGGCGATTGCTCGACTTGATTCTTGAAGGGCACGTTGCGCCTCAAGAGCTTGTGCTTCACGTTGTTGTTGTTGAAGACGTTGAGCCTCAGCGTGTTCTTCTTCTTGATGTTGACGCGCTTGTTCTTCCTCTTGGCGACGTTGCCGTTGTCGTTCTTGAGCTTGTGCAAAAGGATCTAGATGAGGTTGATGACGAAGGACTTGCTCTGCGGATGATTGCCGTGTAGAGGATTGCAGGATGCATGCCGGTCTTGACGCGCGGCTCGTCGAAGAGTATTCGATGTCGGTGTACTTGAGCTAGAGAAGGTGTCGTCGGAGTGTCGACTTGAGCGGCTTCGTCTTCAGTATGAAGAAGTTGAAGGAGGGCGGTTCACCAACAAGGCTCGGATCTCGTCCATTCTTGCACCGTTCTCTTGCTTGTGAGCGTCGAGCTTGTTGTCGAAGTAGTCCCTTGTATGTTGCTCGGAGAGTCGCAAGTCGGTGGCAAGGTTGTCAATGCGGTCGGTCATTGCTTGTTGCTCTTGATGCAACGCTCGTTGTGCACCAAAGAGGTGGCTCTTGGTGATGAATGATGACATGTTGTCGTCTTGCTCGACGAAGAGTGGGTTGGTAGAAGAACTTGGCCTATCCATCATTCCAAGCAAAATGTGAGTGGGAGAAGGAGAAGAACTTATACCAAATGTACCTTGACCGATGTTGAAGATGGATCAGGATCACTCAAATGCGGACAATGAAATAGCACAATTGGTACCAATTCTTGTCGGTTCTCACACCTACACAAGTAAAAGCTTATGGTGGAGCTTGGTTAGGATGGTGGCACACAATTTGATGCAATTTGTAAGTGAGCTTCAATAATGTTGGAAAAGATTCACAAATTTGCAAATGCAACAAGTAGACCAAGCAAGTAGAGGTACATGGAAACACACACGCAAATAGATAAGTGGGATTGTGCAAACCAAAAATCAGCCAAAATGTGGAATCCACGAAAATGCTCTTGTTGCACAATACTGGAGAGACGCTAGCACGATTGCACAATAGGCGATACATAACTTGTGCACAACCTACTAGGCAAAATTGCAATGACCATCCTTGGCGATGATAAGTCCTTTGCGAAGATGAGCGGTGATGATGATGATGTCGAACCGTACCTATATAGCCGAAACACAATAGGACACGGGAACCACAACCCAAAATCTCAAAGACCAAAATGTGTCAAAATCGTCATAGGAGGTATTGGTGAATGATGGTGGTGTATGTGCGCAGCTGTGGTGGTATGAGGGTTTGGAACATGTGGTGGAAAGTGGGTAAATGGTGGTGGCCGAACTGGAAAAATTCAGTTTCATCAGGGTTTTTACAGACGTTCGATGGGTCATGGTCGTCCGGTGCGTGGGCGAAAATCGGGCACGGGATGAACTGCTCAATTTCGAGGTGGAGGGAGGTGGTGATGTCGAATTCGAGCGAATTTGTGGATGGAAAAGGGTGGGGAGGGTGGGGAAAGCTAGATCCATACATGGCAACACAAATCCATGGATCAAATCCAACAAAATTTCAACACACCAACAAATCACAAAAAAAAATTGGGGGATATTTTTGGTGGGGATTTTCGGATTTAGGATGAAAACAACAAAATCAAGCTAGAAAACACGGGGTAGGGGCTACAAAAACGTGATCAACGTGGCTCATGATACCAAGATCATGAGCAAGCTGGCTCTGATCCAAGATGATGTAGGGTAGAACCCTAGAGGCCGATCTTTCACATTTGGAGAGGACCCCTACGAGGAACACAAAGAACACGAGGAGGGGAACAAAGGAAAAACACGAGAGAAACACTCAACCAACAAGAATAAAGTCACACATGCGCTAGATCATCGAGGTACAAAGTAATACAAGATCCCAATCCAACAAGAGACGATACAAAGGGTAACCGGTTCTTCTCCGTGAGGAGGTCTTGATGGTCTTCTCCGGATGGAGGTCTTGAATCCAGGTGGATCTTCTCCAAAGAGGTGTCGGTCCCTCATGAGGAGTAGATCCAGATGGATGAGCGAGGCTCTATCTCACAAATGAGCTAAATCAACGCTGACCCTAGCTAGGAAGAGGGAGAGGTCTATTTATAGTCTTAGTGCAAAAGAGGGACGAAGTGGAGGGGTACATGGGCTTCGACCCAAGACTGGACGCAGCTAGGGTCCGGATGTCCGTGAGGCGCCAGTCGTCCGGAGGCTCGCGGGGTCCCGGACGTTCGTAGTTCTTCGGATGTCCGTAGTTTAGGTTCTGTTGGCGGGTGCATGGTCGTCCGGTCTTCCTCAGAATTCCATAGATTTGGTTCTGTTAGGGAAGTGCCATACGTCCGGAAGGGCTCGGTCGTCCGGAGACTGGGAGTGGTCAGACGTCCAGGCTGGTCCGGTTGTCCGTAGCCTGTAGCTCTGGCTGGCCTCTCTTCCTTTGGCCGTAGCGGCCTCCAGGGGTCGGACGTCCGGGCTGGGACGGTCGTCCGGAGCCTGTAGGTTCTAAAGCAGCTCTTCTTCTTGATCTTCACGCTTGGTGTCCTCACCGTCTTGGCCATTGAATGTACCTGTCTCATGGCTCTCCTCCAAGCACCTGATCACACATAGAGTCTCTACATGAGGTAGTAGCCATGTCTCGTGAGTAGAGAGAGAGAGTTCGGAGAGGAGCGAGTTCACCTTATCTTCGATAGCCTTTGCTCGAGCTCTTGTCATGGGTCCAAGTGGTGTCGAGGGAGATGTAGGTACGTCCATGGGGATGATCGAGGGATGCTCCGCATCAGAGTGCGTATAATCCATGAACTGAACATTAGTCCTAAAGAACTCACATACGTATTGAAAAAAAATCTACGAGTTATCGAAACGAAGTACTACGCACATGCTCCTAGGGGGGTAGATTGGTAGGAAAAGACCATCGCTCGTTCCCGACCGCCACTCATAAGGAAGACAATCAATAAATAAATCATGGTCCGACTTCATCACATAACGGTTCACCATACATGCATGCTACGAGAATCACAAACTTTGACACAAGTATTTGTACAATCCACAATTACTTACTAGCATGACTCTAATATCACCATATTTATATCTCAAAACAATCGTAACGAATCAAACTTCTCATAGTATTCAATGCGCTTTTATATGAAAGTTTTTATTATATCCCTCTTGGATGTCTGTCATATTAGGACTAAATTTATAACCAAAGCAAATTACCATGTTGTTTAGAGACTCTCAAAATAATATAAGTGAAGCATGAGAGTTCAACAATTTCTATAAAATAAAGCCACCGCCGTGCTCTAATATAAGTGAAGCACTAGAGCATTCTAATAAATCATGATTCATGCGTATCCCCCTCAAAAGGTGTGTACAGCAAGGGTGATTGTGGCAAACTAAAAAGCAAAGACTCAAATCATACAAGACGCTCCAAGCAAAACACATATCATGTGCTGAATAAAAATATAGCCTCAAGTAAAGTTACTGATAGACGAAGACGAAAGAGGGGGATGCCTTCCCGGGCATCCCCAAGCTTAGGCTCTTGGTTGTCCTTGAATATTAGCTTGGGATGCCTTGGGCATCCCCAAGCTTAGGCTCTTGCCACTCCTTATTCCATAGTCCATCAAATCCTTATCCAAAACTTGAAAACTTCACAACACAAAACTCAACAGGAAATCTCATAAGCTCTGTAGTATAAGAAATTAAATCAACACTTTTGGTAGTGTTCCGAACTCATTCTTTATTTATATTGGTGTAATATCTACTGTATTCCAACTTTTCCATGGTTCATACCCCCCGATACTACGCTTAGATTCATCAAAATAAGCAAACAACACATAGAAAACAAAATCTGTCAAAAACAGAACATTCTGCAGTAATCAGAGAACTTGGTATACTTCTGTAACTCCAAAACTTCGGAAAATTAGGACAACCTGGGCAATTTGTGTACAAATCTTGTGCAAAAAGATTCAGATCAAAACCATGCTTCTGTGAATTATGAAAAATATTTTCCTGGGTGCAAAAGTTTCTGTTTTTCAACTATCATCGTAAGCCATCCCAAAGGTCTTACTTGGCACAAACACTAATTAAAACATAAAACCACATCTAACCAGAGGCTAGATGAATTATTCAAAGCAAAACAGGAAAATCAAAGAACAAAAACAAATTTGGGTTGCCTCCCAACAAGCGCTATTGTTTAACGCCCCTAGCTAGGCATAAAAACACAAATAGATCTAGGTATTGCCATCTTTGGTATGCAATCCATAAGTAGCTATCATAATATATTCATATGGAAATTTAATTTTCTTTCTTGGAAAGTGTTCCATACCCTTGCTTAACGGAAATTGAAAACTAATGTTTCCTTCTTTCATATCAATAATTGCACCAATCGTTCTAAGGAAAGGTCTACCAAGAATAATAGGACATGTAGGATTGCAATCTATATCAAGAACAATGAAATCTACGGGTGAATAATTCCTATTTGCAACAATAAGAACATCATTAATCCTTCCCATAGGTTTCTTAATAGTGGAATCTGCAAGATGCAAATTTAAAGAACAATCATCAAATTCATGGAAACCTAACACATCACATTAAGTTTTTGGAATCGTGGAAACGCTAGCACCCAAATCACACAAAGCATGGTACTCATAATCTTTAATATTAATCTTAGTAGTAGGTTCACACTCATCATAAAGTTTTCTAGGAAAAGAAACTTTCAATTCAAGCTTTTCTTCAAAATATTGCATCATAGCATCAACGATATGTTTAGTAAAAGCTTTGTTTTCATTATAAGCGTGAGGAGAACTCAACATGGATTGCAACAAGGAAATATAATATATTAAAGAACAATTATCATAATTAAATTCCTTGAAATCCAAAAGAGTGGGTTCATTGCTACTTAAAGTTTTGACCTCTCCAATCCCACTTTTATCAATTTTTGCATCAAGATCTAAAAACTCCGAATCATTGGGACACCTTCTAACTAAAGTTGACTCATATCCAGTCCCATATTTATCAAGATTTATTTTAGAAAATAAAGATTCAATAGGAGTCACATCAAGCACTTTAAGATCTTCATCATTATTTTCACGGAAACTAGAAGAACACATTTTTACAAACCAATCTCGTTTAGCAGGCATCTTAGCAGTTATCTCTTTGTATTCATCAATGGAAATTATCATAGCCTTGAGAGACTCATTGATATCATGCTTGGGTGGAATAGATCTAAGTTTTAAAGAATCAACATCAAGAGAAATTCTATCCTCGTTCCTAGCCAAATCATCAATCTTAAGCAATTTTTCTTCAATCAAAGCATTAAATCTCTCTTGCAAAATCATAAATTCTTTAACATTATTCTCAAAATTAGAGGACATCTTATTATTATTTCCATATTGTTGTAGGAATTACCATAATTATTAGAGGAATTACTAGGAAACGGCTTAGGATTAAAATTGCCTCTATATGCATTATTACCAAAATTGTTCCTACCAACAAAGTTCACATCCATATATTCATTATTATTTTCAAGCAAAGTAGACAAAGGCATATCATCAGGATCAATAGAAGGACTCTTGCTAGAAAATAATTTCATAAGTTCATCCATCTTTCCACTCCAAACATTAATCTCTTCAATCACATGCACTTTTTTACTAGTGGAAGATCTTTTGGTATGCCATTGAGAATAATTAACCATAATATTATCTAGGAGTTTAGTAGCTTCTCCTAAAGTAATTTCCATAAAAGTGCCTCCCGCGGCCGAATCTAAAAGATTTCTAGAAGCAAATTCAATCCGGCATAAAAGTTTTGTATAATCATCCACAAATTCAAACCAT
Organism: Triticum aestivum; assembly: GCF_018294505.1. NCBI lineage: Eukaryota > Viridiplantae > Streptophyta > Magnoliopsida > Poales > Poaceae > Triticum > Triticum aestivum. The sequence continues at coordinate 307,608,246 of NC_057810.1, read as the reverse complement.
GAGTAGGGCAATTTCTTATCATCAATTTCATCCTCTCCCAAGATTGTGCAACATGTTCATGATCAAGTTGCTTAAAATTCATAATCTCATTCCTGAGGGAGATGATCTTAGCGGGAGGAAAATACTTGGAAATAAAAGCATCTTTACACTTATTCCATGAATCAATACTATTTTTAGGCAAAGATGAAAACCAAGTTTTAGCATGATCTCGAAGTGAGAACGGAAATAGCTTCAGTTTAACAATATCATTATCGACATCTTTCTTCTTTTGCATATCACACAAATCAACGAAATTGTTTAGATGGGATGCGGCATCTTCACTAGGAAGGCCAGAAAATTGATCTTTCATAACAAGATTTAGCAAAGCAGCATTAATTTCACAAGATTCCGCACTAGTGGCGGGAGCAATTGGAGTACTAATAAAATCATTGTTATTAGTGTTGGAAAAGTCACACAATTTGGTATTCTCTTGAGCCATCATGACAAAGAAAGCAATCCAACACACAAGCACACAAAAAGCAAATGAAGAAGATGAACGGAAGAGGGGCGAATAAAGAGGCAACAAAGAGGGCGAATCTTTTCAAAAACTGTTTTAGAAGTGGGGGAGAGGAAAACGAAAGGCAAATGATGAATAATGTAATGCAAGATATGAGAGTTTATGATGGGTACTTGGTATGTCTTGACTTGGTGTAGATCTCCCTGGCAACGACGCCAGAAATTCTTCCAGCTACTTCTTGAGCTTGCATTGGTTTTTCCCTTGAAGAGGAAAGGGTGATGCAGCAAAGTAGAGATAAGTATTTCCCACAGTCAGAGAACCAAGGTATCGATCTAGTAGGAGACAATGCAGAAATCACCTAATACATGCACAAACAATCAAACAACTTGCACCCAACGCGATAAAAGGGTTGTCAATCCCTTCACAGTTACATGCAAATGTGAGATCTGATAGAGATAGATGAAACTAAACAAAAGATAAAGTAAATATTTTTGGTATTTTTGGTTTATAGATCGGTAAGTAAAAGATTGCAAAATAGTAGACCGGAAACTTATATGATGGAAAATAAACCCCGGGGCCATAGGTTTCACTAGAGGCTTCTCTCAAGATAGAAAATAATACGGCGGGTGAACAAATTACTGTCGAGCAATTGATAGAAAGGCACAAAGTTATGACGATATCTAAGGCAATGATTATGAAATATAGGCATCACGTCCGTGTCAAGTAGACTGAAACGATTCGGCATCTACTACTATTACTCCACACATCGACCGACTCCTGCCTGCATCTAGAGTATTAAGTTCATGAAGAACAGAGCAACACATTAAGTAAGATGACATGATGTAGAGGAATTAACTCAAGCAATATGATGAAAACCTCATCTTTTTATCCTTGATGGTAATAATACAATACATGCCTTGCTGCCCCTACCGTCACTGGGAAAGGACACCGCAAGATTGAACCCAAAGCTAAGCACTTCTCCCATTGCAAGAAAAACCAATCTAGTTGGCCAAACTAAACCGATAGTTCGAATAGAATTACAAAGATATCGAATCATGCATATAAGAATTCAGAGAAGATTCAAATAATATTCATAGATAAGCTAATCATAAATCCACAATTCATCGGATCTCGAGAAACACACCGCAAAAGAGTATTACATCAGATAGATCTCCACGAACATCGAGGAGAACATAGTATTGAGCATCAAAGAGAGAGAAGAAGCCATCTAGCTACTAGCTATGGACTCGTAGGTCTGAGGTAAACTACTCACGCTTCATCGGAAGGGCTATAGAGTTGATGTAGAAGCCCTCCGTGATCGAATGCCCCTCCGGCAGTGATGCGGAGCATCCCTCGCTCATCCCCATGGACGTACCTACATCTCCCTTGACACCACTTGGACCCATGAAAAGAGCTCGAGCAAAGGCTATCAAAGATAAGGTGAACTCGCTCCTATCCGAACTCCCTCTCCCTACTCACGAGACATGGCTACTACCTCATTCGAAGACTCTATGTGTGATCAGGTGCTTGGACGGGAGTCACGGGATAGCTACATTCAATGACCGTGATGGCGAGGACACCAAGTGTGAAGATCAAGAAGAAGAGCTGCTTTGGAAGCTACAGGCCCCGGACAACCGACTTGGCCTGGAGGTCCGACCCTTGGAGGATGCTACATCCAAGGAAAGAGGAGCCAGCCAGAGCTACAGGCCCCGGACAATCGGCCCAGCCCGGACGACCAGCCACTCCCAGGCTCCAGACGACCGAGCCCTTCCGGACGACCGTGCACCTCCCAGCAGAACCAAAATCACGGAAATCCGAGGAAGTCCGGACATCCGTGCTAGCGACCAAAGATGCCACATCTTCCACACAAAGGCCGACATCAATGGAAGATCCGTCAAGGTCATCATCGATGGAGGTAGTTGTCACAACTTGGTGCTCCAAGCTAAAATTGGTCAAGATGAAGTACCCGCACCCATACAAAGTCCAATGGCTAAGCGACTCCGGCACTATACGAGTTGAGCATACGGTCCAAGTCTCCTTCAAAATTGGCGCATATGAGGACACTTTGGAGTGTGACATCGTCCCGATGTCCGTTTGCCACCTCCTTGTTGGTCGGCCATGGCAATTTGACCGCGGCATCATCCACAATGGGCATACCAATCACTATTCTTCAAGATAAGGGAAGGAGTATTTGCTATGACCTATGTCTCCTAGTCAAGTGATAGCTGACAAGCAAGCCACACATCGTCGTGAGAAGAGTGAGAAAGTGATACACCCAAAAGAGAGTGAGAGCTACAAGCCAAACCCGAGGGCCTCCACGATGAGCGACAAGTAAAACTTAGTCCTATTTGCCACCAAAAGTGAGATGCGAGAAGTGTGTGAGAACCCATCGAGTGTTATGCACTTTGTCCTTGTGTGCAAGGATGGGGAACCAAACACTAACACCTCTCACGATCTACCTTTAGTGTTTCAATCTCTTTTGCAGGAATCCCAAGATGTTTTCCCCGATGAGCTACCTCTGGGTCTATCTCCTCTACGAGGCATTGAGCATCGAATCGACCTCATCCCCGAAGCACCCCTACCAAACAAAGCTCCATACCGCGTCAACCCTGAAGAAACTAAGGAGATCCAACGGCAAGTACGATAACTAATCGATAACGGTCATGTACGTGAAAGCTTAAGCCCTTGTGCCATTCCCGTTATACTTGTGCCCAAGAAAGACGGTAGTTTTTGCATGTGCTTGGGTTGTGGACCTATCAATGCTATTACCGTTCGTTATTGGCATCCCATTCCTCGCTTAGATGATATGCTTGATGAACTTAGCGGTGCCACAATTTTCTCAAAAATTGATCTTAAAAGTGGCTATTATCAAATCCACATACAAGAAGGTGATGAATGGAAAACCGCTTTCAAAACCAAATTTGGCTTGTACGAGTGGTTGGTTATGCCTATGGTTTTATTGGAAGCTCCTGGTACTTTCATGCGTCTTATGCATTTTGTGCTTCGACCTTATATTGGAGTATTTGTTGTGGTTTACTTTGATGACATTCTTGTTTTTAGCAAATCCATGAAAGAGCATCTCAAGCATGTTAGGGCTGTTTTGCAAACTCTTCGCAAGGAACGTCTTGATGCCAACATGAAAAAGTGCACGTTTGGTGTTGACAAGCTCGTTTTCTTGGGTTTCGTCGTTTCTTCCAAGGGTGTCCATGTTGATGAATCTAAAATTGAAGCAATTAAAGCTTGGCCCCAACCTACCAATTTGCAACAAGTGCGTAGGTTTCTTGGCCTTGCGGGTTTTTGTCGTTGCTTTGTGAAAGATTTTAGCACTATTGCCGCTCCTTTGCATGCCTTGAGTAAGAAGAATGCTCCTTTTGTTTGGGGATCTTTGCAATGTACCACTTTTGATGAGCTCAAGTCTTAACTTACTCATGCTCTGATTCTTGCTTTGCCCAACTTTGACAAAACTTTTGAGGTTCATTGTGATGCAAGTGGTATCGGAATTGGCGGAGTTTTGATGCAAGAAAAACGAGCCATTGCATACTTTAGTGAAAAACTCTCTGGTGCTCAACTTCACTACCCCATCTATGACAAAGAATTGTATGCTTTAGTGCGTGTGCTACATGTTTGGGAACACTATCTTAGACCTCATGAGTTTGTCATCCATACCGATCATGAAATGCTTAAGTACTTAAAAGAACAAACTAAGTTAAACAAGCGTCATGCCAAATGGAGTGAATTTACTGAGTATTTCCCCTATGTGATCAAGTACATCAAGGGTAAGGAAAATGTAGTTGCGGATGCACTTTCCCGCATATGCACTCTTGTCACTAAACTTGAGTTGAATGATATTGGCTTTGAGCACATAAAAGACTTGTATGCTAATGACCCATCCTTTGCTACTCCTTATGCTAAGTGTTTGACGCATATTTCTTGGGAACGTATTACATCAAGGATGATTATCTTATGAGAGCTAACAAACTTTGCATTCCCGAGTCTTCTCTTTGTTTGCTCCTTTTGCAAGAGGCTCATGGAGGCGGACTCATGGGACACTCTGGACGTTACAAGACATTCGCCACGCTCTCCAAGAACTACTTTTGGCGCAAGATGTTCTACGACGTCTCACGCTTCACCAATCGATACTCTACATGTCGCAAAGCTAAGTCTAAATCTCAATCCCATGGTCTTTACATGCCTCTTCCTATTCCTTATCAACCTTGGGAAGACATTAGCATGGATTTTGTACTTGGTTTGCCTAGAACTCACAATGGGAAGGATTCCGTCTTTGTTGTTGTGGACCAATTTTCTAAGATGGCACATTTCATTCCTTGCAACAAGATAGACGATGCTTCACATGTTGCCAATCTCTTTTGTAGGGAAATCTTGCAACTCCATGGAGTACCAAAGACAATCGTCTCCGACCGCGACGTCAAGTTCTTGAGTTACTTTTGGAAGACGCTATGCGCCAAGCTCGGAATCAAGCTCTTGTTCTCATCCGCATACCATCCTCAAACCGACGGCCAAACGGAGGTGACGAACCGTACGCCTCCACTCTACTTCGCGTGTTGATCAAGAAGAACATCAAGGAGTGGGAGGAGTGTCTACCCATCACCGAGTACGCCTACAACCGTGCAAGACATTCGACTACCGGCAAGTCCCCCTTCGAGGTCGTCTACGGCTTCAACCCGTTGTCACCATTGGACATTCTACCTCTTCCTCTACAAGAGTGTACCAACCTTGACACGAGTGCACGAGCAAGGTAACTCAAGAAGATGCATGAAGATACAAGGCACACCATTGAGCGCCAAGTACAACGACTAGCGACCAAGCTCAACGCCAACAAGAAACCCATGATCTTCAACATTGGCGATCTCGTGTGGCTACACCTTCGCAAGGACCGATTCCCCAACAGACGCAAGTCGAAACTTCTACCTCGAGCCGATGGAAACTTCAAGGTGCTAGCACGCTACAACAACAACGCCTACAAGATCGACCTCCCATGAGACAAGTTCAACGTGAGCGACATCTTCAACGTCAAGGACCTCTCGCCATACCATGGTGATGACACTTTCGATCCGAGGTCGGACCTTTCCCAAGGGGGGGGGGCGAGATGATGCGGAGCATCCCTCGCTCATCCCCATGGACATGCCTACATCTCCCTCAACACCACTTGGACCCATGACAAGAGCTCGAGCAATGGCTATCGAAGATAAGGTGAACTCGCTCCTATCCGAACTCCCTCTCCCTACTCATGAGACATGGCTACTACCTCATTCGGAGACTCTATGTGTGATCAGGTGCTTGGACGGGAGTCACGGGACAACTACATTCAATGACCAAGATGGCGAGAACACCAAGTGTGAAGATCAAGAAGAAGAGCTGCTTTCGAAGCTATAGGCCCCGGATGACCGACCTGGCCCGGACGTCCGACCCCTGGAGGACACTACAGCCAAGGAAAGAGGAGCCAACCAGACCTACCAGCCCCGGACGACCGGCCCAGCCCGGACGACCGGCCACTCCCAGGCTCCAGACAACCGAGCCCTTTCGGACGACCGTGCACCTGCCAGCAGAACCAAAATCAGGGAAATCCGAGGAAGTCTAGATGTCCGTGCCAGCGACCACATAACGAAATCTATGGACATCCGAGGAACCCCGGATGTCCGGGACCCCGCGAGCCTCCGGACGACCGGCGCCCCACGGACGTTCGGACCCTGGCTGCGTCCAGCTGCGGGCTGATGCCCTTGTACCCCTTCACTTCGCCCCTCATTTGCACTATGACTATAAATAGACCTCTCCCACCTCCTAGCTAGGGTAGCATTGGTTTAGCTCATCTGAGATAGAGCATTGCTCATCCGCATGGATCTACTCCTCATGAGGGACCGCACCTCTTCAGAGAAGATCCATGCAGATTCAAGACCTCAATCCGGAGAAGACAATCAAGACCTCCTCACAGAGAAGAACGGTTACCCTTGTATCGTCCTTTGTTGACTTTGGATCTCGTGATACTTTGTGCCTCGATGATCTAGCACATGTGTAATCGTATTCGTGTTGGTTGAGTGTGTTCTCTTGCATTTCCCCCGTGATTTCCCTTGTTCCCCTCCGCGCGTTCTTCGTGTTCCTCGTAGGGATCCTCTCCAAACGTGAAAGATTCCCTAGGGTTCCGCCCTACATCAGGCAGGATGCCGAAAAAGGCCCCTAGATGGGATCTCATGGGTACAGAAGGTTGCGCTGGTGGAAAAGCATTTTCGTGGATGCCTCTGGTGGTTTGGGAACATATGTGAATATATAGGCGAAAGAATTAGGACAGGGGACTCACAGGGGGCCCATAAGGCAGGGGGCACGCCCTACCACCCTGGGCGCGCCCTCCACCCTTGTGGCCGCCTCGTGGCTCCTCGGACTTCATCTTCAAGTCTCCTGGGTGTCTTCTGGTCCAAGAAAAATCATCGTGAAGGTTTTATTCCGTTTGCATTCCGTTTCTGCGAAACTCAAAAACAAGGAAAAAACAAACACTAGCTCTCGGATCTAGGTAAATAGGTTAGTCCCAAAAATAATATAAAATAGCATATAAATGCATATAAAACATCCAAAATAGATAATATAATAGCATGGAACAATAAAAAATTATAGATACGTTGGAGACGTACCAATATGTTACGCTCCTTTCAGTTGTAGGATTTTGAGGATGGACCTTCCCATCAATTGTTAATGGATAAATTTAACATATCTCATGAAAATCCAGGTATGAGTTTTTTGCAGCGGCTGTTTTCGCATATTTGTGCATTGTATTGGTGACAAAAACACATGACAGTCCTGGAGCATCAATATATTTATATCTGTTTTCCTTTTGTCCATTTTCTTTTATGTATTTTGTTAAGCGGAGTCGATTATGTACTTGATATGTCAGGAGCTCGTGAGTTCGTGCCGCTGTTGTTCGTCGTCTCTCCTTCCTCCGGGCTCTCAGCAGGAGGAGTGTAGACCCTCCATAGCTGAGCATACCTAGAGCGGTGAGACTATAAGGACAAAGTAATACAAAATTCAGATTTTAGATCATCATGCCATTGTTTAATCTACTTTTGTAGAAAAAATGCTCGGTGAGATTGTATGGACAAAGTAATAGAAAATTCATATTTTTTAACATGTGAATTGATTGAGAGTCTATTATCCTTGTATTGTTACTTTTCTACTGTTTGGATTATAATAGATTCGTCTAGAGCATTCAGGTTTCAGTATATTCCATTGTTGTGTTGTATAGCATTACTATGTTTAACTCCAAATATTCGAAGTACATCACATCCTTTGCTTCACTTTGTCCTTTCTATCAATAATGATGATTTGGAACATTTTCATCAAACAAAGCAAACATATTTGTCTAAATAAACCTAGCAGTTTTTTCATTCAAACCAATAAGGAGGCTGCCCAACTCGCGTTAAGGAGGCTCCCTTGATTAGAGCTTTGTTGGCCGTTTGATCAGGGTGAAATTGGTCTTCAGCTTCGTCTCGTTCATTCGATCTTCGTTGTTATTTTTCTTTACCATGTGGTTGTTTCCAGGACCACTGACTGGTGGGCTCATTCCTTGTGTAGGTTGGGTGGGTGAACCATCCACGGGTGCGAGGAAGCCTATCCTCGAGCACTGCGGGTCTTGTGGCCAGCATGGGCATCTGCAGTTTCCCATCGGCCACTACCCCCACAAACCCTAGCCCCAGTCCACGACCGCATCATCCGTCTGTTTGCTGCCACACACCTTTTCTCCTTCTTTGTCTTTTGTGTGACTGCGTCCTTCCTCCTTTTCCCTTCCCAATCTCTCTCTCGCCCGCTGTCACCCTTGTTGTCATTGTGCCGGGAACCACCACGGTCGTGCCGCCAGAGGTAGCCACCATCTGTGGTGTTGTTCTGCTGCCTTGGAGCCGCGCAGGGCGCACTCACTGGCAAACCTCCAAGCAGGAAGTCGACGGGAGCACACCAATGTTTGCATGGCCTAGGCTTGCCTGGAGAGCCGTCGACAAGCCGGCGAGAGCATCTACGGGCTGGTCCCCCATTGCCGGTTGGGCCGTCGTGCTAGTCGCCCTCGACCATCGCATCGAGCAAGAGTGTGGTCATGGCATCATGCCCGTCGTCAGCACCGTGGCGTCCTCAAGAGCGCCGGTCATGCCGTCATGGGAGGAGGCTCATCATCGAAGAGCTGCAACAGGTGCCACAACGTCAAAAATGCTGCAGACGCAGGGAGGTGAGGATGGAACTACCTCTTCCCCATGTAAGCTCCCTTTTCTAGCTCCCTGCTTCACCTCTCCTCCTGCTCCCTCTCCCCCTGCCCTCCTCTGTTAGGTGCTTCATCCTATTTTCCCTTTAGAGAGATGATGATGTCTATCTAGGTATCTACTAGGGGATTTTTTATGTCTTGCAGTCTACCTGATGCTCACATCTAGCTAGGCTTCTATAGAGTAATTTTTTGTTGTTGTGTTGATTTTTTTGCATACCTCGCATAAGTTCCTTGAAAGGGGATACTATTTTTCTTGTTTAGAAGATGCTCTAGGATATAGCTAGATAACTAGAAGGCTTTTTGTTGTCTTTTAGGTTGTTTGGTGCCTCGCCTTTCCCTCATCGAGAAGGGGGGGGGTGGGTTTATCCTGGAGCTGCTTTCTTTATAGATGAGGCTTTTGTTTGTTTGCTTGATGTGTTACCCTCCTTTCAGTTGTAGGATTTTCAGGATGCACCTTCCCATCCATTGTTAATGGATAAATTAACATATCTCATGAAAAGCCAGGTATGAGTTTTTTGCAGCGGCTGTTCTAGAATATTTGTACGTTGTAGCAGATTTAGTGACAAAAACACATGTCAGTCCTAGAGCATCAATATATTTATATTTGTTTTCCTTTTGTCCATTTTCTTTTATGTATTTTGTTAAGAGGAGTCGATTATGTAGTTGATATGGCAGGAGCCCTTGAGTTCGTGCCGTTGTTGTGCGTCGTCTCTCCCTCCCCCGGGCTCTCAACAGGAGGAATGCAGACCCTCCACAGCTGAGCATACCTAGAACGGTGAGACTGTATGGAAAAAGTAATACAAAATTCAGATTTTAGAGCATCATGCCATTGTTTAGTCTACTTCTGTAGCAAAATACTTAGTGAGATTGTATGGACAAAGTAATAGACAATTCACATTTTTTATCATGTGAATTGATTTAGAGTCTATTATCCTTGTATTACTACTTTTCTTCCTTTTGGATCATAATAGATTCGTCTAGGGCATCCAGGTTTTATTATATTCCATTGTTGTGTTGTATAGCATTACTAATATTTAACTCCAAAGATTCGAAGTACATCACATCCTTTGCTTCGCTCTGGCCTTTCTATAAATAATGATGATTTGGCATATTTTCATCAAATGTAGCAACTATATTTATCTAAATAAATCTAGCATTTTTTTCATTTAAACCAATAAGGAGGCTGCCCAACTCGTGTCTAGGAGGCTCCCTCGATTAGAAGCTTCGTTGGCCGTTCAGCTTCGTCTCGTTCGTTCAATCTTCGTTGTTATTTTTCTTCACCGCATGGTTGTTTCCAGTACCAATGACCGGTGGGCTCATGCCTTGTGTAGGTTTGGTGGGTGAAACATCCACGGGTGCGAGGAAACCTATCCTCGAGCGCTGTGGATCTTGCGGCCGGCGTGGGCATGCGCAGCTGCCCATTGGCTACTACCCCCACAAACCCTAGACTGAGTCCACAACCGCATCCTCCGTCTGTTCGCTGCCACACACATTTTGTCCTTCTTTCTCTTTTGCATGACTGTGTCTTTCCTCCTTTTTTCCTTTTGATCTCTCTCTCTCGTCTGCTGTCATCCTTGTTGTCGTTGTGCCGGGGAACCACCATGGTCGCGCCGCCAGAGGAAGCCTCCATCTGCGGTGTTGTTCTGTTGCCTTGGAGCAGTACATGGCACGCTCGCTGGCTAACCCCCCAAGAAGGAAGCCCGCGGGGAGCAGGCCAATGTTCGTATTGCCGAGGCTTGCCTCGAGAGCCGTCGACAAGCCGGCGGGAGGAGCTATGGGCTGGTCCCCCGTTGCCATTCTTGTTGTCATGCCAGTCATCATCGACCATGGCATCGAGCAAGAGCGTCGATCATGCCATCATGCCCATCGTTAGCGATCGTGGCGTCCGCAAGAGCGCCGGTCATGCCGTCATGGGAGAAGGCTCATCATCAAAGAGCCGCAACAGGTGCCATAACATCAAAAATGCTACAAACACATGGAGATGAGGCTGGAACTACCTCTTCCCCATGTGAGCTCCCTTTTCTAGCTCCCTACTTCACCTCTCCTCACTACAAAGAAAAGACACATCCATGACATTTTGGGCCGAACAAAATTTTTCTCTCATACTTATGACACTTCTATGATGATAATTGTGACAAAACCCGGTATCATCATAGATGTGGTGGGCTCTTACTTCTATGACAAAAAATCATGACAGAAAATGGGCTTTTCGTCCTGGGCGGGCCGGGGACGCAGCTGCATGACATTCTTTGGGCCATGCATGACGGAAAAAACCATGATGGAAGCAAGGGCGAGGAAACTATCGGGTAGTTCCCGGTTACAGTGGGTGGTCGGGGGCCGAGCGATGCGCATTTCTGTTGTACACATATGTGCGTGGGTGCGAGGCGTCGGGCTCTAACCGAACCCGAGTGAGGCATCGCCTAACTGAACCCGAGCGATTGCACTGTAGGTTAGACCCGGTCATGGACAACCCGACCCGTCGGCCCGAACCCGAAGCCCGACATTTGGGCCGGGCTCGGGCTCCATTTTCTGACCCGAAGCCCGGCCCGAAAGCCCGAATAAAGCCCGATATATATATATATATATGTATAATCATATTTTATTCGAAATATAGGTATAATAAATTAATATAGTATCCCGAAAATGATTAATTTAATTAAAAAATGTCACTATTCATGTACTTCGGGCTGGGCCGGGCTCGGGCTTGGAATTTTTTCTCCGTGCTTTGTCAAGCCTAGCCCGAACCTGACCCAGCCCGACATTTGCCCGGGTTTACTGTAGGCTACGCATTACTGAACCCGACCGGTCGATCGATGACTATTAACTGAACCCAATCGAGCGATTCCTTTGTTCGCTACTGCTGCTAACTGAAGCCGATCGAACCTCCTGCCTCCTTCCCTTGATGAACAATGAGCGTTGTTGGGGGTGGGGGTTGGATGAAACAGTTCCCGGAGGGGGGTTGGATGAACAGGACCCCAATCGATCAGTCCGGTTGGGCGTGGATGAACAGGACCCCGTGGAGGGCTGGATGAACAGGACCCCGTGGAGGGAAGGTTGAACAGTAGCCGGTGGAGGGCTGGTTGAACAGTAGCGGTGGAGGGCTGGATGAATAGTAGGCCGTGGAGGGGTGGTTGAAAAGGACCCTGTGGAGAGGGCTGGACGAACAGTAGCCGGTGGAGCGTGTGGTGGAGGCTGGATGAACAGGAGCCCATGGATGAACAGTCGCAAGTGGAGGCTGGAGGAGGTCGACAGTGGATGAATAGTAGCCCGTGGAGGCTGGAGGAGGTCGATGGTGGAGATGAACAGTATCGCGTGGAGTCCCGTTTTGCGTTATGCCACACCCCTCCCGATGAACAGGACCCCCGTTTCGACCGCACCGCTCCAACACAAGCCCGTTTCCTCTGTTTTATGGTACGCCACACCCCTCCCGATCAACAGGACCCCGTTTCAACCGTAGGAGATCCAACAGGAGTCCGTTTCCTGTGTTTTGTGGTACGCCAGACCCCTCCCAATGAACAGGATCCCATTTCGACCATGACCGGTCGAACACAAGGCTGTTTCCTCCATTCTGCTGTACGCCAGGCCTCATTTCCATCGGCTGTTCCGTCCAAGCCCTCCCGATGAACACGACGACGCATTCCATTCCGACCTAGCCGGTTGGCTCCCGATGAACACGACGACGACACAGTTTCTCCGTTCCGACCGAGCCATGTACACGAGCCCTGGCCGTACGTATGCGCGAGTAGGCATTCGAGATCCCGCTCGTATGTACATACGTGGCCGTATTTACTTTCTTGCACCCTGGTCGTTGTACGTACGTGTACATGCGATGTGCGCGCCACTACTATGACACGTGCGCGCCTCTACTAAAACACGTGCGCGCCTCTACATCGACCAGTATGTACGTACACGTTCGCGACAAGAATGACAATGCTACGTATGCGTCGACCAGGTGGGTCCCGACTGTCAGGCACTTCCTTGCATGCGAAGATGTAGCTGGTGGGTCCCAACAGTCAAGGGGCGAATCATTTTTTTGCCCTTAATATGGATGCACTTCCTTGCGTGCGAAGATGTAGCTGGTGGGTCCCAGCAGTCAGGGGGGAAACATTTGTTTTGCAAAATACGGTGGCCCGTCTGGTGGGTCCCTGCTGTCAGGTGGAGGAATAATTATTTTGTGTGTAATAAGGAGGCACTTCCTTATGGCTGCCGTGGACCCAGCTGTCAGCCTCTCCACGTACAGTACTCTTCTGATGGAAGTCGTTCCTTGACCACGTTGACCACGCCACGCCGAGAGCACCAGGGTGGTGGACGACGGCGAGGCTTAGGGAGGGGACGACACGGAGCCGGGGAAGATGCGGCAGTGGATGCCCACGCGGAGAGGATTACGAGGGTTCATTTGTTCGTGTGAGGCTGTCGTCGCCGCATAATACAGATGGTGTAGGTGAGTAGAGGGATGGCCTGGCCAGCAGTGGGAGTAGTAGGGGGCAGTGAGGCCTCCGCGACATCACAGCCGGCCATGAGAGGCAGGAGCACGTGGCACGACCGACGCTGGTTTGGGCGGCTGGAGCAAGAAGATCAGAGGTTGAAGAAGCACTACGGCTGTTGGATGGACATCGTACGGTCACTGCAGCTAGAATCGTTCATATTGACTAAGTTGACAAAGCCCTCCGTCCCCGTCAACTTAGTAGGCCCACAAGTTAGCCTCCCACTATGGTGGGTCCCCAGCTAGCAGGGGGTATTCATTTTTTTGCATAATAAGGAGGCACTTTCTTGTGTGCGAAGATATAGCTGGTGGTCCCAACTTGTCAGCGGGGGGAATGTTTTATTCGTGAAATACGGTGGCCCTTCTAGTGGGTCCCAGCTGTCAGGTAGAGAAATCATTATTTTGCGCATAATAAGGAGGCATTTCCTTGTGTGTGGCCGTGGGCCCCGCTGTCAGCCTCTCCACGCACAGTCTACTTCCGATGGATGTCATTCATTGACCATGTTGACCCCTCCGCACCGAGTGCATCCAAGGTGGTGGACAACGGCGAGGCACCGGAAAACAATGAGCCGGAGATGGGAAGACGCACGAGTAGAGTCGCAGACGGAGAGGTGTACAAGGGTTAACTGGTTCTGGTGCGGTGTGGTTCGACAGTCGGTGGAGAAGAACAGGAGGTGCAGAGGGGTGGAGGGATGGCCTGGGCAATGGTGGGGTAGCGCTTCACAGCGAAGCGTGCTAAGCAGAGCTGCTAGCAGCAGGAGGCGGGAGCAGGTGGTCCCAGTGGCGCTGGAGGAAGAAGATGAGAGATTGAAGATGGATGCCGGTCATTGGATGTAAATCCAACAGCTAACGATGTCAGAATCATTTGTTGACTAAGTTGGCAACGATTTGCGTTGGCTTCGACCTATTGGCCCACATTCCAGCCTCCAAAAATGTGGCACGTATTCAACCCATTTTTTCAGAATTTACAGTCAATTTGATCTTTTTTTTAGAATTACGGTCCATTAGCTGGACTGGGTGAACAAATAATGTAGCGTCCATGCGGCCCATTTATTTTTTTCCTAAAAAATTACAGGCCATTTGCACTTTCTCGAAATACATGATTTTGCTGGGCTGATTCTAATTATAATGCTGGGTTGGGCGCAACAATGGTATCAAAAAATAAACAGGGCTGAGCATTTTGTTATAAATATGTTTAAATAATAAGTGATTTATTATTACATTGGTCCTTAAATCTTACCAAGCTTTTGTCACAAACACCAGGATTTTCGTTGCCAAAAAAATCCAGGATTTTATTATTAAGAAATTATTTTAATAAGTTAATAAGATGTGGGATATTGTTTTCTTACATATGTACGTATCTGTTAAACATATGATGACAATAACAATAATATATAATAACATATACAATAATTTAAATATATATAATATAGTTAGAAGGGAAACATAAGTTGGACCAGGCGTTCCTATTCTTATATAGAAAAATAGAACAGACCTCTGTGTTTTCTTCAAAAAAATACATAAATTGGGCTGCCGATGTTTCAGGAAAAATAAAACCTCGGATGGGAGGTCCATAGATCGGTCGATACATGACATCCCTCAAGAAAATACAAACCGACATGTCGTGGGCTGCGCATGTTAAAAAAGAAATCCTAGACGGGGCAACCCAAAACCGAGCTGATACTTGCTGCCCCAGTGATAATAAATGATACCTGCCAGCTCCCCGACTTTGTTGTGAATTTATCTCCTATAGTAACTACGCTGAAGCACCTAAAAATGTAACTATGTTGACAAACCCGTGGGCCCCAACGTCAGTATAGCATTAGGAGGAAGTATTTTTTCGATGAGGCACTTGCTTGCGTATGGCCATAGACCTGGTGGGTCCCAACTGTCCGCCTCTCCATGTATAGTCCTCTCCAGATTCCTCTCGTTTGTTCAGCATGTTCACAATGGCAGACAGTGGCGCCGCGGCGAGCACACAAAGGCGCATGCAAGAGGAGATCCGACCACCTGAGGAAGTTCCTTATTTGTAACAAAAGTACTGAACTAGCCCAGTGGCCAAGTGACACTACCCGACAGTTGTTCCGTCCGGGTTCGATTCCACCTGATGCAGGGAAAATATCTCCAAATTTTTGGCCTCTGCCATTATTGACATGTGGGTCCCCATTGTCATCTACGCACACCACGTCCAATACTTGCCAAAACTTCGTCCCTCATTTTCTTTGTTTTTCGCACAGTCGACATTGTGTGGGCATTTTGAAAAGAGCATATGCTATGCATGAATGTTGATCAGCATGATATTAACTGGCTGGTAGTTCCATTTTCGACCATGAATAAACTTCCAACATGATGTTAACCCTGTTTGAAAAGGACATGTTAATATAAATGCTCTGCCTTTGAAAGTTGTAGTTTCTTATCTGAAACTGAACTTGCAGTTTCTTATCTGAAACTGAAACTTGCAGTTTCTTCTCTGAGAATCGCATTGTCTGCACTTTTATACTCCTATGAAACTATATTTTTTAAGTGCTAAAAATAGATCTCTAGAATTCATAAAATACTTCATATGCTCAATACTGCAAATCCGAAATTCAAAAGACATTCATATCTGAAAGTACTCTCAAAATACACAACACAAAACACAATTCACACCCTGCAAATACTGACAACCCTAAGCTCCTCCTGACAATTCACAACCTGCCCGACTATTGGGCTGGGTGGAGGGGCAGTCCCCTCCTATTCCTCGGTGGCAGACATCCACCCCGTGAGACGATGTGAATGGCGAGGGAGAGGACGGTGGGGAAGCATCGTCGGGCCAACTGCTTTTCTCCTCTTGCACTTGGGTTCGGTCGATGAAGACTCCACCGGCTCGCTCTGGCACGACACCCTCACAAACGGCACCCTATAGATGCTCGATCCTTCAATCTCTGGTGGATGCTCCATCTGGGATCGATACTCCCACTACCGCTCCCTCACGATTGGATTAGGTGAATTTGTTTGCTCCATGGCCCAGAGGAGCAACTCTATGTACTCTCGTGCGACTCCCTTCAGGAGTATCACCGCCTTTTCGCTCTGCTGCAGATATTTGACCATGGATGTCGCCATCGCCGCTAGTTGGTCCTTGTTGTCAAACTAAGACTGTATCTTCAACATCCTAGCTAGCTTCACAGGGTCGCCGTCTGCGATCCTCACGAATTGGTTGTACTCCTCCATCGATCTACTTCTCCACAACACCTTCACTCGTCGGCGGTGGTTTTTGAATGGAAGAGGAGAGGAGCAGCGCTGGTTTTGGATTAGAACGGGAGAGGAGCGAAGCTGGTTTTGGATTGGAACAGGAGAGGAGGGGCAGTGGTTTTGAAATGGAAGCGGAGAGGAGCGGCGCCGGATTTAGATTGGAAGAGGAGAGGAGCGGCAGTGGTTTAAGAGGAGAAGAGTGGCGCTGGTCTTGGAAGCATTTTTTTTTGTTTTGCGTATTTTGGGTCAAAGTTTGACCATGTACTGTATTTGACAAGCAAAATGTGAATGCATGTCACCAAAAATTGTATCATTTGGTTCGTATCTGAATGTACTTTCAAATTATATTATTTTTGCAACGTACAACATATATTTTATTTGTGAAAATCATGGTTAATTATGACCTAGAATAAACTAGTTAATATGGGGTCGCTTTCTTAATTGAAGGGTAAATTGATTTTGATTTTGATCTAGTCACAGCGCGCCGGCCCTCTCATCCAATCCTAAATCGCTGCCGCACGCTCCTCTCCCTCTTCTCCATTGCAAAACCACCTCCTCTCCTATCCATCATCTCCATTCCAAAACCATCGTCTTGCCTCTCCCTCTTCTCCATTGCAAAACCACCCCCTCTCCTCTCCATCATCTCCATTCCAAAACCACTATCTCGCCACTCAGAGAGGATGCAACAATGAATCAGGCAGATCATCAACGGTGACCATGCAAAGTTAGCCAGGTTGAAGGAGATCCTTACTTGGTTTGATAATGAGTGGGAGATTTCAAGGACGGTGAGGGCCATGTGGCAATGTATGCGAAAGAGCGAGACAACGGCGATGAGGGCAGCGATGTACTCCTCAGCGGCAGTCGCGCCACAGTCCTTCGAGTTAATCGAGTATCTCCTCTGGGCGATGGAGAAGACAGATTCACCCGAGGCAAAAGTCAGGCGGAGGTGGTGGGCGTATAGGTCGAAGGTCGAGCACCCAGAGGATAACGAATCGATCGAGTACGGTGTGCCGTTCGTGAGGGTACAGAGCTAGCCGAAGCCACAGGAGTATTCGTTCTCCCACCGCAAGAGGAAGCCGGATGGTGCGACGTTGCTTCCCCCGTTCTCCATGGTTCCCTCGGCGGTCGCCACGTTTCTATGGTGGCGGTAGGGTTTAAGGTAAGCTTCACACTAACATAATCTTCCATCTCCTCATGCTTACAACCAGTGTGACAGCTAATGAAAATCATGCTTACAATCAGTCTCCAAGTACTACGCCAATCACCCTAAAATAGCTCTGGACCTTTGGGTCAAAGTTGTGACACTGTGTACAAATAAAGAAAAATAGATTGGTGCTTCTTTCAGAAAAGAGTACTCCCTAGAAAACTGCCAATATAAGCTACTAGTATTTGGTTAGAGGATTTGCTGCCGAGAAAGATCCGTCCACAAAGAGCGCCACACATCCCACTGGTGGTGGTGGATGCCAATGCGTGCATGGAGCATGGTTGGTGTCGGTAATTTTTACTTGGTACACCTCGCACTATGCATATATGCCGGTTCCATCCGTACATTTGTGTAGTTCCACCAAAATGCAGCTGAATAACCCTGTTTGCTCAGATAAAGAAAAAGCGTGATTACATTATAGTGGCACTAGTTGATGAAACATACACTAATAAATAGAAGAAAATATTGCGATAGTATCATAGTATGCCATGCCGCAAGGGCGAGATGGGCCCTGCGACGCCTCATACGGTACGCCTCATACTAGAAATCGACCCAAGTCTCCCCGATACACCTTCTGCCAGTGATGAACATCAGTGTACAACGGTAGTACAAGGAGGGGCCTTGAGACATTCCAATCTCTATTTTTGTGGAGATCAACTAAAATTAAGCACCCTAGTTTGTAGAAATGCTTAAACATTAACAATGGGACTAGTTGATGAAACATATACTAACAAATAGAAGCACTTTCTTTATCTACATTGGAAATGAAATGATAGAGAGGACACTCGCTCTATTTTAACTGTATTATTACTTCATTTTATCAGTGACACTAGGGTCGAGCAGGTAGCAAACGAGGTGTACCATGCATCGCAAGGATGGAGGCCGGGGGTGCTTAGACTGGGATGCTGAAGCTGGCTCTTTCAGTCCCTATCTCCCCCCTGATGTTTCTGTGGTAGCATTTGGGTTGTAATCCAAACTTGGTCAAGCTGGTGCTGCATCCCCCTACCTGCCTAGCTTATGTGGCGAACTTGTCTCCTGCTAGTACTCAGTCTGTTCTAGTAGTAGTTGCATAACTGCCTGTTTACACTGAGATATGTTGTAGGATAATGGTTCTCTATGGTTGGGTTTCTTTAATGAAATTGGAGGAAACCCCCTCTCTCGATATATAAAAAAAATCAGTGGCACTAGCGGTGCCAAAACATTGCCTCAAATTAATAGTGCCACTAGATTAAGGTGCAAAATAATAACATTACTGCTTTATCATGGCAGTGCCAAAATAGTAGCACAAGAGCAGACTCAACATGCAGGATCTTTGGCAAGCGGTCAGACCAAAAAGGAACATACCTCGTGATGGGAACCATATCTGTAGTCAACACCATCGTAGAAGGGATGACACTAGTCACCAACATGGATGATTCAATTCATGGGACCTTTTGGTGCAGTTCACCTAAAATGAAGCAATGTCCCATGAGCTAGCAGCTTATTCTTTTTTTAAGAAAAGTGCTCCAGCCCCGGTTCCATTTCCATCAGAAAACGAAACCCATAGAGCTTCTTCTTCATTAGTTGCAATAAAATTGAGCAACATCAAGGTTGGTTGTGAAGTTCCTGGAATGTTCAACTATAATTTGGATATCATTTGTGCAGTTCAACTAAGATCAAGCGTGAAATGTATATCTCTGTTTGCACAAGAAGGTGGAAAGGAGGGTGACTAACAAGTGATGAAACATACATAAAATGAAAATAAGCATGTTCCTTATCTGAATGGCAATCCTATAAGGACAGTAGCAATTTCTAAAGCAGCGTCATTGCTAGATATTAGTGTGGGCATTAGGATTAACTATGACAACCGTTAAATACGACATTACTTTAATGGTGCCATTGCTTCATTTTACCAGCAACATACATTAACAACTTCTATAGAGTCGGTATTTGGGCACGGGAGAGTAGGCGGACCAGGACAGTTGCATTTCTAACGAAAAGAATAAACTTATTTTAATGGGAAATTTAGCAGGACATGAAAAAAAGTGCCATTGATTCATATTACTGGAGGCATTACATTGAAAACAACATTGGTTTAACGTGTCCTTACTCTTAACAGTGCGACTGCTACATTTCACCAGTGGCATTACATAAGAGTGGCTCGGGGCAACAAACATCAGAACATGATATCTGGGTTGGTCCCATTTTTGTTCGGTATAGCCACCTTATACCGTGTGAGGCTAGCAAATCTAGTGCTGGACTTACTCTGTTGATTTTTCCCCCAGTCCCCACTTTTTTTCCTTTTTCAACCAATAGATCGGGTTTATATTGAGTTTATACTGCGTTTCCCTTTATTTCCCTATTAGACCTAGAGACCAGTTGGATAGCCAGTCTCTGCTACTTTTCGCCCCCATTATTTCCTCTTTCGACCAAGTCCTAGATTCAGGTAAAAAATCTTCCCCCACCCCCACCCCTTTCTTCCTTGTTTGAACCAAGTAGTACTAGATTCGAGTGCATGAACTATTTTTACCTCTTAACAGTAAAAATTTAGGTGGCTTTTGAACAGCCGATCGATCCTATCTACGAGGGGCCCTAAGAAATAGCAAAAGATACAAATGCAGCAATGTCAGGAGCTCGGGAAGTAGAGCAAGGCCGATTTCAAAGGAAGTTATACCTGAGGGTCGCCGGGATGTCGCTAGGTGGGCGGCGGGAGACCGGATCTACCCACACTATGGCAGCGAGGAAGAAGGGGTCTGAGGCCCTCCCTAGCCAGTGGTGCTTGGGAGAGAACGGCAAGGCAACGCTGATCGGGATGCGCCGGCAGTGGGTAAGAGCCGTCGCCGAGGACGACCGCATAAACGTTGCACCTTCTCACCTTCCTCGGCGGAGAGGATCCGGCTGGATCTGTGACCAGCAGTGAGCAGAGAGAGAGAGAGTGTGTGTCCACCGCTGTCGTGTTTAGATCTGGAGAGGACGATATAGTTTGAAGAGAGCAACACTAGCAAGCAAGCGCCTATATAGTGGAGTACTAGTTTTCTTTTGTCTACCAGAGCCGGCTTGACCTCGTCAATGACTGTCGAGAAGTCTTCATGCACGTGCCCCGGAGGCGCAATTGTCGTCATTTTGATCTGAAGCACCGGATTATAAGATATAACACGAAAAAATTCCACATGACAAGAAACCATAACCTCACTGCCCAAAGGAGACAACATGAATCCCGACAGACAAACTAGACGAGGATCAAAGCTCAAATTAAAGATAAACACATAGAAAAGGGGTCCATCGATAGATGTCCTAATCAACATAGCCGGCTTGACCTAGATGGTAGCTGAGTAGTCTTCGTGCATGTGCCCCCAATGACTAGCCCCTTGGAGGAACTCAGTTGTCGCTGTTTAACCCTCGACAGTGAACCAAAGAACATGAAACCTAATTTTGCGAGATGACAAAAAACCTTTATTTAGATTTCTCACCAGAACTACAACCCTATACAACACAGCATGCACGATATGTAGACGATAACCAATCCAGGCGTGTCTGCTGGAGTCTGGTCACATGCATGGACGAACTGATCTTCCGTGTCTTGCAGGGATTGTCCAGGCACCAACGTTTGTACAACACTTCTCTAGTACTATCGCTCGTCTCTCTCTTCTATTAACTCACTTAACTTGCGGGGCCGGGGAGTGTGCCTATGGTCGGTTCTCAATTGCGGTCCCACATGTGTGTGCAAATGCAATATGACTTGCATTCCATTCGGAGAGCGGCGTGCCAGACCGACCGACCGCCTGGGTTGCGACGCGAACACGACGGGCATGCTGTATACTCTGTACATGTGTACCGCCATTTTCTTGAGGCTTTGCTCCATGGCGCAATCCATGGATACAAAATTAGTATACTGTACTATTTAAAAGTCGAGGGCGGGGCTTTTCCCGTGCGGTAGGTGGGGCAGTTCCGCCTAGTTGGTTCGACAGAGACGCGAGAAGGTGAGGGAGTAGGCAGCTACAAACGTAGGGCTATGTGATTTGACAATGAGTTACTACTGGACAGGTGGGGCTCCGTGATTTGACTTTCCATTATCATTTTAACTGCGGCGCTACGACTGGCGTGAGTCTCCCTATTCCTGACCACCTCCATACAGGTGCCTCTACCAATGCTCCCCCATGTAGAGGCTGGCTCTTGCATGAGAGCCCACTCCTCCACTTTTTCCTTGCCTCTTTCCTCCACATATGCAAAAATGCCATGTAAAGCGGGCTTATGGCCCACTATTGTATTACTTGCTTCTACAGGTGCTAAGCTTGGCACATAGGCATGAAGTCTGATGTGGCAAATTAATTAAGAAGAGAGAGACTAGTTTGGTGACCCAAGGAAGAAATGGTGCTAAGCGCGTGTACCTAGGTGAAAAGACAATTTTGAGTCTATAGCTAATTAAATGAAGCAAACTTAGCAATAAAAAACTAAGCACCTATGCATTGGGAGCTTGAGTTGCTAAGCCATTTAATGCCCTTAGCACCTCATCTAAGCACCATTTCATTAGAAGAGGTCACTCCTTGGCAAATGCAATAAATACTATCAAGAAAGAGATAGAGAGAAGTAAAAAAATACTCTTATAGCCAACCTTATAGCTAACCTTGTTGTAGTATGAGTGACTAAGTGATGACTATGTATGACATGCCAACATCAGATAGCCTAACGCACCATGTTAAATCTCCAAGGGAGCGACCACGCAAGTGAGGCGACGGTCGTGGTAGGCATGACCATGATACGGGCTGCTGGCAGCCCTTGGATCTGAGATCGAATGGTTGCATGCTAAGTTGCTGAGAATTTGCAGAATAACCCTCCAGGATAGGATATTCACCCATAGATCTAGAATCACGCCATGCAACAGTTCGATCTTAGATCCAAGGGCTCTCGGAAGCCCGTATCATGGGAGAATGGAAAGCTTCGTATCACCTGTAATTTTCCCGACGCTTGACATGACATCGAAAGCCATTTAATTGGGCGTCGAGTAGACATGACATCTAATTGGGCCCCCATAGTACTATGCATGAATCCATTTATCCACCAGGCAAGCCACTACCCTGCCATTCGCACGCCCCACTCAGCATTTTTATAATCGAAAAACCGCTGGCAGTTCGCTCCTACTCGTCCCCGGACGTCCTTTAACATTACGACAATTCGCTCCTAGTCGTCCCGTCCTTTCACATTACGACAATTCCACTAATCCTAACCCTCCTCCCAAATCCGGCGTCCCAAATCTCCATGATCACCGGTGAGTACAAGGTTAGAACCATCACCGGCGATGAGTTCGATGTCATCTACACCCGTTCCTCCGCGACGGTGAAAGGATGCCTTGCTCGCTTCAGACGCATGTTTGAAAACTCAAATGATGAGTGGGTCGCTTGGCTAGATGTTGAGTACACCACAACCCTAGACAAAGAGAAGAATCTAAAGGAGGAAGGGAAGATGAAGCCCGCCGTGATCCAGGTTTGCGTGCATGACTTATGCTTGGTCTACCACATATGCCGTGCCGATGTTGAGTGTGAGGAATTTAAGAACTTCCTTAAGGGTGGCCTAGTCAAATTCGTTATTGTAGACTTTATGAACGACAGAACGGTCCTGGGTCAGATAGGGCTCGTTGTAGGCAACCCCTTCGACCTCCAGAAGAATGAACTGGTGCCCTCCCGTGATCAACCTTCAATGCTGACCCTGGCAGGAGCCATGGTTCATCTTTCATACGGTAAACTGAAGAAAGCTCCACACACGTATCATCGTGCATGGCACTAGAATGTACTAGATATAGACCACATCCACTATACTGAAATGGATGCCTACCTTTGTTTCAATATCTACAAGGGTTGGATGAAGAGCAAGAGCCAAGTGTGCGGTTCAAGCAAAGAAGTATCGACCAAGAGGAAGAGGGACAAGGACGAAGTGGAGGACGTGGACGAGGACTCCGAGTAAGGTGGCAGTGTTGTTGCTCATGGTGGTTCTAATGCAGTGTCTACCGGATTAGTTGCTTAGTTTAATTTCAGGTGTGCTTAGTTTTATTTAAGGGGTGTGTTGTGCTAAGCCCCCAGCAGAACTATGTTATGTTTCTTCTCATTATATTTCTTACAGTTCATCTTTTAGTTGGTATAGTACTACCACTCGTTTCTTCACATTATATATGTAAAATATATATGGCTAACATCATATAGCCAGCAGTTTAGTTATCAAAGAATTTCAGGGTGCTTAGTTTTATTTGAGGGGTGTGTTGTGCTAGACACCATTATTGTGACTCAAATATCTTTTGCCATGTTATAATGACATTAATACTGATGGACCAACATGCCAGCTCTCCCTCTATCTCACTACAGTAAAATAAAGTGTGGGGCCTACTTGATCCCAACAACATTCTTATGTCCCCGTAAAATTATTCGCTTGGTTACTCCTGACAAGCGGGGCCACAGTTATCATTGTGAGAATCGGCTTATTTTTCTCATGTAACATGGTCAACGTGTTTGACATGAAAATAACAATGTCTAATGGCATTTTTGAGCAAACTCTAACTTAATGATGGCATTTTTGAGATATCTAATTGCATTTTTGAGCAGGCATCTCATGGACCCATGGCATTTTTGAGTAGTTGTAACTTCTAATGGCAAAACTGAGTAGTGATACACAACTACTAGCATAAATAATAAGAACCCAAAAATTAAATAGGTATGCTAATTTTTTAATAGAATTTAGCACCCCATTTAAGCACGTACTAGCTTTTTTAATAGTACTATATGCATAATTTGGCGACGAGCGCTCTCTATATGTACCACCTTTTTTCTTTAATTTAATCTGGTTAGTTTTGCTCCATGGCGCAACCCATTGATACTACTACTGTACAAAAGTATACATTTTTTAAAAGGCTAGAGGGCGGGGCAGTCTAGCTTGGTCGGTTTCACGAGAGGCGAGGGCCTTTGTGATTTGATGGCTCATTACTGCTGGAAGGCGGGGCCTTGATTTGAGTGCTCGTATAAATGTGCCTACGACCTGAGGAGGAGCAAAGAACCGTGTGGCATACTCAAGTTTTCCACTGGAGTAGTACTACGATGGAGGAGCACGAAACACAGCAGCCCAGTGCCATATGGCGATAAAAATGATCTAATTTGCTAGTCATCTCATTGTTAGAATTGTTCTATTCATGCCTCGCAGAGAACATGACACGTGCGGTGAAACACCCAAAGCAAAAGAAGAAACACAAGAGCAAAAGAAGAAGGAATATTATCACCCCCAAAAAAGAAGGAAGATGCACACACAACTCTGGGGCGCTGCTCTCACTACATGAAGGGTTGCTGGCCGCGGAGTCGTAACTGCTTCTTCATCGCCTCCATGACCTCCATCTCGTTGCGCATCTCCTCTGCCATCTTCTTCATTCTGTCCATGATGCGGGATTTCTCGACGCGAGCCTTCATCATCTATACCACGGCCGCATTACGTACCTTGACAACAGTCGGGTGCTTGATGCGGAGCTTCGCCAACTCCTCCTTCTGTTCCATGACGAGGGCCTTCAGCATCTTCATCGAGGAACTACTATTCTCATGCAGCTTCTTCCAGCCGGCGTTCTTCTCCTTAAGCAGGTCAAGCTCGTGGCAGAGCTTCGCCTTGTCCTCCTGAAGTTGTAGGATTTCGCCGATCGCCTTCTTCTTCGAGGCAATGCTCTTCTCCAGCAGCATCACCAAGCCGGCGGTCAACTCGCCCTGCTCATTGAGCTCAGCGGGCATGTCGTCGAGGCTCTCCTTCAGCAGCTCCACCAAGCCGTGGATGAACTCCTTCTGCTTATTGAGGTGCTTATTGATCTAGTCGGGCATGGCTAGGGCGCTCCTGGGAGCCATCGCCTACCCGTGAGAGATCTTTCGAGGTCTCTGCGTGGCGGCGAACCCTCTCTTTTTATTCCGCAGCCTTGGTTGCCGATCCCTTGTTATGAGTAGTTCTCGACCTAGAGCTCTGCACACCGGCCATGGCAAGGACGGACGAAGAAGAAGGACTTATGAGGATGAAGGTAGAGTAATTTTCGGTTAGGTAGTTCCCCTTTTTATAACCTAAGTACTAGCACTAGTACTAAAACCTGCATAGTGGGAACACATTCAGGTTTGGTACGTACTAGTAGGTGTGAGCAGGCTTGCACTTAATTGTAGCACTAGTACTTTCGAATGTGATGGGAACAAGGTAAAGATTAATTGATGGTTTTGGTTTTGAGGCCCGATATGGCTCCCGATGAGTTTAGTGGAACATAAATTTCAAGTACTCCCTCCATCTCAGTTTACAAGGCTTGCACGTGTATCTAGGTTGTCAATGTAACTTATATAAAATAAATTGTGTAACATAAAAAATATATCACTAAAAAATAGAATATTTGAAGTTTGTAATGATATATTTTTCGTAATCTATACCTCTTATTAAGTTGGTCAAATTAACGACCTAGGTACATATGCAAGACTTGTAAACTGAGATAGAGGGAGTACTACACTGCTCAAATGCGGTCGCACAAGTCAGTGATGTAATTGGTCGTACATGTCAGACCAAGCCGATGCGTGTCCCTTCGGTGAGACGCGGGTCCGACCGACCGTCTGTTGGTGCGACCGACCATAAAGTATTACGCGATGGAGACTTCTGGTTGTGGCTTCGGTTGATTGTCACGACCAAGCATTCTAAAACTAGTGATAGATCAATTACCATCTTTTTCCAAACGACCAAGTATTTTCACAGGAATACAATACATATAGATGGAGTGATTGTCAAGGTTACAAACTGACATGGCGTTGCAAGTTCACTGCATCGCTGGCAGGGAAGGAGGGCAGCTCACCTCACCTACGATGCATGCCCAGCGGCACCGCCGCAACTGGTCCCGGGATTTGGCTTCTCCTACCGCCCATTTGAACAGTTGCACCGGCTACTCAAGCCATTGCACAGGCATGCACATTCTTTCCTCCACATTCGACTCCGTGAATATGATCTCTGCCATTAGCCCTAGCTCGAAATCAACGCGACGCTGCCAGATGCTGACATCTCTCAACATCTCTCCCCTGAGATCGACTTGCACCTCCGCCTTGTGCTGCGCCAGCGCAACTCCTTGGAACTTCTCTCCAATCGATGCGACGCTTCCTCGATCCGATTTGCCCTTGCTTCCCACCACCTGAAACGCAACCCTTGCATGTCCTCCGGCGCCACCGATCTGTGATTTCAAAGCAATGGATCCCCTCTAAAACACATGTGGGTTTCGCTCAAAGGCGGCAGTGTTGCGGGCCGCAGCGAGAGGGCAACCCGCGGGATCATGGGATCTAAGAGATTATACATGGCGGGAACCTCCATGGCGGGATCCGGTGGGCGAGGCGGGGAGGAGAGCCTAGGCGCTGGGAGAGCCCTACGAGGCTAAGATAAAGATAGTACTACTCCACTCCGTCCATATTTAAATACAAAGGCCACCAAAAGTAGCCCTGGCAAAAATTGATCATGCTGCATGCGTCCTGGTTTATCGGCCCCCTTTTTGTGCCACTTTTTATGACATGCATAAATATTATGTTACTTACAAATATGAAAAAATGGCCCAAAATACGAAGGAGACCAAGTACTATCAACCCATTATTTAAGTACTCGCATGCGTGCAATGGAGTGGTAATGTCTTTCTTCCGCCCTCACGTCCACTCAATTTGTATGCGCTGTATTAATTGACCATCAATGAAGTGAAGGACTTTACACATGTCAAATTATCACATGGGGTGGATCTTCGTACAAAAATGCGTCCACCCGTGTACCCGCGTGTGCGTGCGAGGGAATGAGTGCATGCGTGGCGTGCGTGCACATCTTCGCTTCGTGCATGTACCGCCAGTGTGGCTCAGAGAGGACGAGTACATTCTTCTGGAACCAGTAGCATGTCACTGTGATCAATCCACACAAGGAGGTCGCGACAATGCCTCCACATGTGCCACGTGGCTTCATGAACTATAAGAGAGACACTGTGTAGCGTGCCATTGGAATTCTAATTTACGTGTTTTGCACATACTCGAAGTACTAGTAAGGTACACGTGCATTGCACACATCAGATTTGGCAACCAAATTATGAATAAATATCACACTACAGCATGTAGGCTCTGAGTCATATATGCCTGATGTAGACCTTCGTTTAATTCTTATAGTTCATCTCACTCAAAATCAATTAGTTTTTATAAAAAAAGCTAGGGCCTCTTTGATTCGTAGGATTTCCAAAACACGGGAATAGGAAAAACATGGGATTAGAGTGGAATGTCGTCTTGAATCCTACAGGATTGTACGAGTGTTTGATTGTGCATAGAAAAAATGCAGGATTCTTTCAAAGAGGTTTGAGTGGATGGGATGTTTCCTATGAAATCTAGTGCAAATGAATCCAATGGAAAAATTCCTATGGTTTACAATCCTACGAATCAAACAACCAAGATAGTAAAAATGCCTAAGGATTAGAATTCTCCAAAATTCCTTTGAGAATCCTTTGAATCAAAGAAGCCCTTAATCTATTTTATGATTCATGGAACTGTGCGTTGTAAAGCATAAAGTAAAAACAAATAATGGCAATTCAACTAGGAAAAAGTTTGCGCAGTTATGATACGGAAGATTCTAGAACAAAGGAGAAACACTTGTGTCTTGAGGTTTGTGCATTATGCTTAAGTTCAACCATGGAGTCTGCTAGATTGTACATGTGGCAAAATCTGGTGGGGGGCTAGAAGATGGTGCGAGGGGCCAAGTAGAGGGAGACTATGAAGGAGTGCACAAGTGCGAGATCAATATTTAAAGAGAGGGGGAGAGAACGTGCGCTGTTGCGCGCAGTGGCGGGGCCATGAAAATAAATGAGCTAGGGGGCCAAGCATTTCTAATCCTTTAGGAGGAGGGCCAATTCATGAACTTAAACCATTTTACCAGCAATTGTCTAATGATCACATTCATATTAGCCTCGATATATTAGTGATGTTAGGTGGGGGGGGGGGGGGGCAGGGCCCTTGTTGCGCCCTGTAATCGCCACTGTGCGCGTGTCTGAGAGATGAAGCGGAAGGCATGGATGATGAGAGGGGGACGTTGGATATATAATTAATGTGGGTGTATTAGCTATGTAATCCTATATAGAGAGGTATAGATTGATCGATGTGGACGTGGGAAAGAGGGTGAGACCTCACTAGATATATAGATTGATCGGTTTGTGTGGAAAATTGTGAAAGACCTAGCTATATATACATACACATAGAGGAACATCGATCGTTGTGCATGCACGTGAGAGATAAAGCATGCCTGATATGATGGAGAGGGGGAGGTGTGTGTGTGTGTGCCTGCATGGGAGACCGACCTGAAGAAAAAGATTGCATGTGTGCGATGGATAATGCCGACTGGTAGTGTGTGTGCATGCATGCACGAGAGAAAGTTAGTGGTACAATTATAAAGAGAAGACGACAGTGTGGGTGTAAAAGACTAGGTGAGGTCATAATCAATGTAAAGTTGAATTCAAATATTTGAATAAGAGATCATGATGTTTGAAACCCATGCATGCATGAATATAACTGAGATATGCATGGTGTGGTTTGGAAACAAGCATGTTGTACTGTATACACATTGAACAAGGTCAGACTGATTTGAATTTGAGATACTGATGGCAACCATCGTTTGGCCACATTGCATCCGTGCATGGACACACTATTCTAATTGGAGATGATGGGTGGCTTTCGCATCACATATCTATATGTATACCCCTATATATATTATATTATATTTTTTATATGGTGTGCGGATAACTTTAACTTTGAAAGATGGTCGTTGGATGAGGCCAATCCGATGGTGCAGAGATGGAAAATTTGAGCACTACTTGCCGTTGGATATCATCTAGATTCCACCAGATTTTGCCACATGTACAATCTAGAAGACTCCATTGTTGAACTTAAGCATAATGAACAAACCTCAAAACACAAGCACTTCTTCTTTGTTCTAGAATCTTCCATATCAGAATTGCCCAAATGTTTTTCTACATGATTTGCCATTATTTGTTTTTACTTTAAGCCTTACAACACACAGTTCCATGAACCTTAAAATAGATTAGCTTTCTTATAAAAACTAGATGATTTTGAATGAAATGAACTATAAGAATTAAACGAATATCTACATCATGCATATATGACTCAAAGCTTACATGCTATAATGTGGTATTTATTCATAATTTGGTTGCCAAATCTCATGCGTGCAATGCAAGTGTACCTTACTAGTCTAAATGGTGTTTGTGTGTGTGTGTGTGTGTTGTGCGTGCTAAACACATTGTACGTAGTATATCATACATGGTTTAGATTCCGAACATCTAGATAGAGCATACATGTAGTATGATTTGAATTCAACATAAAATGGATACATATATTTGAATTTGAGATCGTATGTACATGTAGTTCGTATTTATATAGGAATTTACTTCTCCTATATTCATGTCATGTGTTGTGAAGATAATATTTAGATGGTTGTATAACTAACCCGAGTACAATCCCATTCAAACAAGGAAAATGTACTCAAATTTAGTCCATATGCTAGACAACACACATTGTTTTTTATTGTTGAGGGAAGTGCAAATTGTTTTGGTACTGTACACGTTATGTTTGTTGTCCCGATTTTTTTAGTTTTTTGTTGTATTTGAATGCATTTCTAGTAATATAGTAAAACGGGACATGGCTCTCTCTAGTGATATGGTGCGAATTGTCTTTTTTTGGTACACGTTAAGCTTGTTCTCCCGAAATTTCAAGTCGCGCCTTGTTATGCCGAAACTTCAAGCTAGCGTCTCTGTCTATCGTGCTGCCAAACTCCCGCCTCTTCAACCCGCGCCTTGTTACCCCGAAATATTTAAGATATATGTTTGTCTCGTTGTGCTTAGACAACTCCCTCTATCTCAACCCACGCCTTGCTATTCCAAAATTAGAACACGCGCGAAAACTCCCACCTCCTGTGAAATCCCGACACGCGAAATGCCCGTGATACCCCTGAACTGAAAGAACCGCCTCAAATCGGTGGGGTTACTTTCATAACTTACCCCACATTTTGGACAAGCGCGTCCCTAAGCCATGGTTCCCCACTCCCATCCCATCCGCCCACCCATTCGTACACCGAGGCCGCGAAAACCCGTGAAGCCCCACACCTCCTCCGTCCGCCACCCAGCCAGAGCCTCTTCCCCGATGACGTCGTCCACAACAACACCTCAATGTCCCTCATCCACCGTACCGGATGAGGATCCGTCGTCGTTCTCATTGTCCCGCCGGTTCAGCTACCCCGTCCTCCACCTCCGAGCAGCTGCCCTGACGTTCCCCTCGTCTTTCGCGCCACCTCCATTCCCACACTGCCGTCTTCACCTACACCACCGGAAGAGCAGCATCATCATTGTTTTCTCGGATGAAGCTGCGGCCTAATCCGCACCACCAAAGAGGTTGTACACTAATCACCGCATTTCTTCTTGATTCGATCTCACAATGCTGCCGACGCTCGGTCCCGAGCCGACACGACATGACTCCATCCACAGCAGCGTCGCCGGCCACTTCCTCCGTGGCGTCGCTCCCTCGACGACGACATCCACATCAGTAGGAGTTGTTGCTGCTTTAGCTCTCGCTCGCGCTGCTGCTCTGCTCTTGCACTCGGTCCCCTGCCTGGTCTGCTCTTGCTATTGCTCTTGCTCTTGCTCGCGCTGCTGTTCTCGCTCTTGCTCTTGCTTGCGATGCTGCTCCAATTTAGCTACACTTTAGTCGACTGAATCGACTTTTGGGTCAGTCGATTTTCAAGGGGGGGGGGGGGCTCGCCGGAGTTAAGGAAGAACCAGCCACAGCGGGGAGGGGGGCTTGCCGAAGAGGTACCCCACTATCTATCTTAGGGTTCAGGGTGGGGGCGGTGGTCACTGGCGGTGGTGGGGCGGTGGTGGGGGGATCACCCTAGAAAAAGCTCGGCACGGGAGGGCCTAGAGGGATGGCCGGGGTGGCGGCGGATCGGCGGTGGGGAGTGGTTTCGGGGCGGGCGGGGCGGCGCACCGCCGGTTGCGGGCGGCGTGGGCGGCTGTTTGACCGGTGGTGGCTGGCGGCTCAGGGGGGTGGAGGCTGAAGATGAACTGCGGGCCCTTGATTTCGTATCCAACGGCTGGAAAATCGACCGACCAGAGATGAAAAAGTCAGTCGATGGATGTGTAGCCTCACCTGATGCAACTACACGACTAGCTGCCCCGGCTCTCGCATGCGCTGCTGCTGCTGCTACTGCTTTTCTGCTACTAGTGCGTTCAGTTTCGACAGTTAAGTTCAGTTTCGACAGTTAAATTTGATTTCGACAGTTAAGTTCAGAGATGAGTGGCTGATGTATTTTACATCTAGCACTTTGTGGTTATGTATTTTACGTCATCCATTGGAGGTGCTATTAGAATTCCATTCAGGTTAACATTGTCTCTCTTGTCCTGCTTTAGCCTCGACGTCGTACAACTCACCGGAGCTGCTCCAACAAGGAAACCCTCCATCGCAGGGGAGCAGTACCCGGGGCTCCATCTCGAGACGCCTAAGATCTTCTTCCCCTCCTCCGACAGCCAAGTCAGTCGGAGCATCCTTACCGACCAACCCAATCACGCTGAGATCAACATGGCTTCGCCAAAGAGGTTGTACACTTGTTGCATCTCTTTTTTACTCTACATGTTATATATATTGTCCATTGAGCACACGTAGTAACGTGAAATGCGATTATTTTATCCTACTATATGACAAGCAGTGAGGTACCAGGAAACTTAGCTATGATGGACTCTCTTGAATGCCATCATTATTTATCTCTGCGCGTTTGAGCTGTGCATTTGTCGATGGGACTGGGAGTTGAGCTAGTAGGGAAGTGGCCTGGGTCCAAAGTAATAGAAGTATCACAAAAACATTTTTTTAGTGTAGGATTTTTCTTGCTCAAGCCTCCCTACCCCCAAGCGGATTCAAGACCCCATCACGGGGAGACCCTTCAAGACCTCCTCACAGAGAAGACCTTTCGTATCATCCATTGTTGACTTTGAATCGTGTATCACTCTTTGTGTTTCGAGGATCTAGCATATGTGTGAACGAATCTTGTTGGTTGAGTGACTTCTCTCGTGTTTGCCCTCGTGTTCCCCTCGTTTTTCCCCTCGTGTTCGTCGTGTTCTTCGTAGGATTCCCTCCAACCGTGAAAGATTGGGCATCTAGGGTTCTACCCTACATCAAGGTCCCACCCCCTAGCTCCAAGAAGCAAAGGCATGCAGCAGGGCACAGTGGAGGCTTCGACTCACGCATCAAGGCCCTGCGTAAACCATTACATTGTAATTTTTTTCCTTTTTTTACAAATAGTGCCATGGTAGTTTGAATTATATGGCTAGATGTCTTGAGCCTACGAGAAATAATAAAAACGCACTTTATGGTGTTTAGATATCCGCATCTTGCGATTGTCTATTTCCTTTCTGATTCTCCCCTCGCTCTTCGAACAGCTCGACATAAAAACATGATCGGTTAACTAACCTAGAGCTCGATTTCCCTATGGCTTGGCACCGCAAGTCCGAAACTGCTTCCCGCTGAGTGTTCGGCGTCTGCTACCTCTTGAGAAAGTGAGATCTGATAGAGATAATAAGATAAGATAAATATTTTTGGTATTTTTATGATATAGATTAGAAAGTAAAGATTGCAAAATAAAGTAGATTGGAAACTTATATGATGGAAAATACACCCAGGGACCATAGGTTTCACTAGTGGCTTCTCTCAAGATAGCATAAGTACTACGGTGGGTGAACAAATTACTGTCGAGCAATTGATAGAAAACTGCATAGTTATGAGAATATCTAGGCATGATCATGTATATAGGCATCATGTCCGTGACAAGTAGACCGAAATGATTCTGCATCTACTACTATTACTCCAAACATCGACCGCTATCCAGCATGCACCTAGAGTATTAAGTTCATAAGAACAGAGTAACGCATTAGGCAAGATGACATGATGTAGAGGGATAAACTCAAGCAATATGATATAAACCCCGTCTTTTTATCCTTGATGGCAACAATACAATACGTGCCTTGCTGCCCCTGCTGTCACTGGCAAAGGACACCGCAAGATTGAATCCAAAGCTAAGCACTTCTTCCATTGCAAGAAAGATCAATCTAGTAGGCCAAACCAAACTGATAATTCAAAAAGACTTGCAAAGATAACCAATCATACATAAAAGAATTCAGAGGAGATTCAATATTTGTCATAGATAAACTTGATCATAAACCCACAATTCATCGAATCTCGACAAACACACCGCAAAGAGTTACATCGAATAGATCTCCAAGAAGATCAAGGAGAACTTTGTATTGAGATTCAAAGAGAGAGAAGAAGCCATCTAGCTAATAACTATGGACTCGAAGGTTTGTGGTAAACTACTCACAACTCATCAGAGAGGCCTTGGCGATGATGTAGAAGCCCTCCATGATCGATTCCTCCTTCGGCAGAGCACCGGAAAAGGCTCCAAGATGGGATCCCACGGGTACAGAAGGTTGCGGCAGTGGAAATAGGATTTTGTGGTGCTCCCGGATGTTTTCATGGTACGTAAGTATATATAGGCGAAGGAGGTCGGTCAGGGGATCCACGAGGGGCCCATGAGGGTGGGGGGCACGCCCACCCCCCTAGGGCACGCCCTGCAACCTCGTGGCCGCCTCGGCTGCTTCTTGACGTCCACTCCAAGTCTCCTGGATTGCGTTTGTTCCAAAAAGATCTCTCCCAAAGTTTTCATTCTGTTTGGACTCCGTTTGATATTCCTTTTCTTCGAAACACTAAAATAGGCAAAAAAATAGCAATTTGGGCCGGGCCTCCGGTTAATAGGTTAGTCCCAAAAATGATATTATAGTAAAGCCCATAAACATCCAAAACGGGTAATATAAT
This sequence comes from Triticum aestivum, assembly GCF_018294505.1. Lineage (NCBI taxonomy): Eukaryota > Viridiplantae > Streptophyta > Magnoliopsida > Poales > Poaceae > Triticum > Triticum aestivum. The sequence continues at coordinate 307,573,692 of NC_057810.1, read as the reverse complement.
AGCATGGAACAATCAAAAATTATAGATACGTTGGAGACGTATCAAGCATCCCCAAGCTTAATTCCTGCTCGTCCTCGAGTAGGTAAATGATAAAAACAGATTTTTTGATGTGGAATGCTACCTAGCATATTTCTCAATGTAATTTTCTTTATTGTGGCATGAATGTTCAGATCCAAATGATTCAAGATAAAAGTTCAATATTGACATAAGAATAGTAATACTTCAAGCATACTAACAAGTAATCATGTCTTATCAAAATAACATAGCCAAAGAAAGTTTATCCCTACAAAATCATATAGTTAGGCTATGTTTCATTTTCGTCACACAAAATACTCCCATCATGCACAACCCCGGTTTCAGCCAAGCAATTGGTTCATACTTTTTAACGCGCTTCAGCTTTTTTTAACTCTCACGCAATACATGAGCGTAAGCCATGGATATAGCACTATGGGTGGAATAGAATATGATGATGGAGGTTGTGTGGAGAAGACAAAAAAAGGAGAAAGTCTCACATTGATGAGGCTAATCAACGGGCTATGGAGATGCTCATCAATTGATGTCAACATGAGGAGTAAAGATTGCCATGCAACAGATGCACTAGAGCTATAAATGTATGAAAGCTCAACAAAAGAAACTAAGTGGGTGTGCATCCAACTTTTTTGCTCACGAAGACCTAGGGCATTTTGAGGAAGCCCATCATTGGAATATACAAGCCAAGTTCTATAATGAAAAATTCCCACTAGTATATGAAAGTGACAAAATAAGAGACTCTCTATCATAAAGATCATGATGCTACTCTGAAGCACAAGTGTGGAAAAGGATAGTAACATTGTCCCCCTTTTTTTATTTGGCCTTTCTCTTTTTTTATTTGGCCTTTTTTTGGCCTTTGTTTTCAAGGGACAATGCTCTAATAATGATGATCATCACACTTCTATTTACTTACAACTCATTAATTACAACTCAATACTAGAACAAAATATGACTCTATATGAGTGCCTCTGGCGCTGTACCGGGATATGCAATGAATAAAGAGTGACATGTATGAAAAATTATGAAGGTGGCTTTGCCACAAATACGATGTCAACTACATGATCATGCAAAAGCAATATGACAATGATGGAGCGTGTCATAATAAACGGAACGGTGTAAAGTTGCATGGCAATATATCTCGGAATGGCTATGGAAATGCCATAATAAGTAGGTATGGTGGCTGTTTTGAGGAAGATATAAGGAGGTTTATGTGTGATAGAGCATATCGTGTCACGGGGTTTGGATGCACCGGCGAAGTTTGCACCAACTCTCAAGGTGAGAAAGGGCAATGCACGGTACCATAGAGGCTAGCAATGATGGAAGGGTAAGAGTGCGTATAATCCATGGACTCACATTAGTCATAAAGAACTCATATACTTATTGCCAAAGTTTATTAGCTCTCGAAGCAAAGTACTACTACGCATGCTCCTAGGGGAAGGGTTGGTAGGAGTTAACCATCACGCGATCCCGACCTCCACTCATAAGGAAGGCAATCAAAAGAGCATCCCATGCTACAAATTTGTTACACAACTTTTACCATACGTGCATGCTACAAGACTTGCCAACTTCAACACAAGTATTTGTCAATTTCATAATTACCCAACTAGCATGTCTCTAACATTACCACCTTTATATCTCAAAACAATTATCAACCATCAAATTGATCATAGTGTTCAATGCACTTTCTATGATAGTTTTTATTATACCCAACTTGGATGCCCACCATTCTAGGACCAATTTTATAAGCAAAGCAAATACCATGCTGTTCTAAAAGACTCTCAAAATAATATAAGTGAAGCATGAGATATCAATAATTTCTACAAAATAAAACCACCGCCGTGCTCTAAAAATATATAAGTGAAGCACTAGAGCAAAATTGTCTAGCTCAAAAGATATAAGTGAAGCACATAGAGTATTCTAATAAATTCCAAATCATGTGTGTCTCTCTCAAAAGGTGTGTACAGAAAGGATGATTTTGGTAAACTAAAAAGCAAAGACTCATATCATACAAGCCGCTCCAAGCAAAACACATATCATGTGGTGAATAAAAATATAGCTCCAAGTAAAGTTACCGATAGACAAAGACGAAAGAGGGGATGCCTTCCGGGGCATCCCCAAGATTAGGCTTTTGGTTGTCCTTGAATTATCTTGGGGTGCCATGGGCATCCCCAAGCTTAGGATCTTGCCACTCCTCATTCCATAGTCCATCAAGTCTTTACCCAAAACTTGAAAACTTCACAACACAAAACTCAACAGAAAATCTCATGAGCACCGTTAGTCCAAGAAAGAAAAATCACCACTCAAGGTACTATAATGAACTTATTCTTTATTTATATTGGTGTTAAACCTACTGTATTACAACTTCTCTATGGTTCATACCCCCCGATACTAGTCATAAATTCATCAAAATAAGCAAACAACACACGAAAAACAGAATCTGTCAAAAACAGAAAAGTCTGTAGCAATCTGTAACTTTTGAATACTTATGGAACTCTAAAAATCCTACCAAAACAGGAAGTCCTAGGAAATTTGTCTATTGATCTACTGCAAAAAGAATCAACTAAAAATCACGTTTCAGTGATTTATTAATATTATTCTCGTGCACGCAAAAGTTTCTGTTTTTCAGCAAGATCAAATTAACTATCACCCAAGATGATCCTATAGGTTCTACTTGGTACATACACTAATTAAAACATAAAACCACATCTAAACAGAGGATAGATGAATTATTTATTACTAAACAGAAGCAAACAGCAAGGAACAAAAATAAAATTGGGTTGCCTCCCAACAAGGGCTATCGTTTAACACCCCTAGCTAGGCATAAAAGCGAGAATAGATCTAAGTATTGCCATCTTTGGCATTCAATCCTTTAGTAGAACACTTATAACCCTTAGGATTTTCTTTATTTTTAGTAATGATTAAGCTCCTAGGCAAGAAATCAAGAAATTCATTTGTAGCGAAAGGTTCCTTAATGATAGCAAAAAAGCTGGGGTGAACACTTATGGATTTGAGATCCGCATTTTCCTTACTAGAAGATTCACCCTTATTTTTAGGAACATACATTAATTTCGCAAATTTGGTAGGAGGAGTTGGAGTATTTTTCACGGATTAAAAGGCAGACCCTAAGTTAGTAATAATATCCTCAAGTTTATCAATTCTTGTAGAATCTTGATCTATTCTTTCGTTAACTATAGGTTCGTTCTCTCTAAATTTTTTCAGAGTGATTCCAACCTTAGATCCATATTGGGAAATTTGGCTGTGGATCTTTTTATCCAATTTTCAATTAACTCAACAGTGGCAACTTTATTTTCAAAAATTTCAAGCCTTTGCATCACATGTTCCAAAGTTAAAACAGTTCCATTAACCAAAAGAGGTGGTGGACCAAACAAATCTAACATAGCATTATAAGCATCAAAAGTATGGCTACCCAAGAAATTCCCTACGGTAATGGCATCACGAATGCATCTATTCCAAGGAGTAATGCCTACATAAAAATTGCGAAGAAGAACGGAAGTAGATTGCTTCCTAGTAGATCTATTTTGGGCATTGCAAATTCTATGCCAAGGATCTTTTAGATTTTCTCCCTCCCTTTGTTAAAAATTAAGAACTTCATGATCGGGAGTACTAACGATGACAGGAGGACTAGCCATGATGACAGAATAAACGATCTAACACACGATCACACAAGAGGCAAGCGAAAAAGAGGCGAACGGGAAAAGAGAGGGCGAATAAAACGACAAGGGTGAAGTGGGGGAGAGGAAAACGAGAGGCAAATGGCAAATAATGTAATGCGAGGGAGAAGAGTTTGTGATGGGTACTTGATATGTCTTGACTTGTGCGAAGACCTCCCTAGCAACGGCGCCAGAATCCTTCTTGCTACCTCTTGAGCACTGCGTTGGTTTTCCCTTGAAGAGGAAAGGGCGATGCAACAAAGTAGCGTAAGTATTTCCCTCAGTTTTTGAGAACCAAGGTATCAATCCAGTAGGAGGATCCACGCAAGTCCCTCGTACCTAAACAAACAAACAAGAAACCAACGCGATAAAGTGGTTGTCAATCCCTTCACGGCCACTTGAGAAAGTGAGATTTGATAGAGATAATAAGATAAGATAAATATTTTTGGTATTTTTATGATATAGATTAGAAAGTAAAGATTGCAAAATAAAGTAGATTGGAAACTTATATGATGGAAAATACACCCAGGGGCCATAGGTTTCACTAGTGGCTTCTCTCAAGATAGCATAAGTATTACGGTGGGTGAACAAATTACTGTCGAGCAATTGATAGAAAAGTGCATAGTTATGAGAATATCTAGGCATGATCATGTATATAGGCATCACGTCCGTGACAAGTAGACCGAAATGATTCTGCATCTACTACTATTACTCCACACATCGACCGCTATCCAGCATGCATCTAGAGTATTAAGTTCATAAGAATAGAGTAACACATTAGGCAAGATGACATGATGTAGAGGGATAAACTCAATCAATATGATATAAACCCCATCTTTTTAGCCTCGATGGCAACAATACAATACATGCCTTGCTGCCCCTGCTGTCACTGGGAAAGGACACCGCAAGATTGAACCCAAAGCTAAGCACTTATCCCATTGTAAGAAAGATCAATCTAGCAGGCCAAACCAAACTGATAATTCGAAGGGACTTGCAAAGATAACCAATCATACATAAAAGAATTCAGAGGAGATTCAAATATTTCTCATAGATAAACTTGATCATAAACCCACAATTCATCGGATCTCGACAAACACACCGCAAAAAGAGTTACATCGAATAGATCTCCAAGAAGATCAAGGAGAACTTTGTATTGAGATTCAAAGAGAGAGAAGAAGCCATCTAGCTAATAACTATGGACCCGAAGGTCTGTGGTAAACTACTCACAACTCATCGGAGAGGCCTTGGCGATGATGTAGAAGCCCTCCGTGATCGATTCCCCCTCTGGCAGAGCGCCCGAAAAGGCCCCAAGATGGGATCTAACGGGTACAGAAGGTTGCGGCGGCGGAAATAGGGTTTCGTGGTGCTCCCGGATGTTTTCGGGGTACGTGAGTATAAATAGGCGAAGGAGGTCGGTCAGGGGAGCCACGAGGGGCCCACGAGGGTGGGGGCGCGCCCACCCCCATAGGGTGCGCCCTGCACCCTCGTGGCCGCCTCGGATGCTTCTTGATGTCCACTCCAAGTCTCCTGGATTGCGTTTGTTCCAAAAAGATCTCTCCCGAAGGTTTCATTCCGTTTGGACTCCATTTGATATTCCTTTTCTTCGAAACACTGAAATAGGCAAAAAAATAGCAATTTGGGTTGGGCCTCTGGTTAATAGGTTAGTCCCAAAAATGATATAAAAGTGTATAGTAAAGCCCATAAACATCCAAAACGGGTAATATAATAGCATCGAACAATCAAAAATTATAGATACATTGGAGACGTATCAGCATCTCGGATATTGCACCATATGCATCAAGTTCCGAACTATGTCTTAGGTCAATAGTTGGGTTGCCCAGCTCCTGTTCTTGCCCCTTATGTTCCACATGTTCGGCTAAGAGGATAAATGGAGAATCCTTGCGATTGTACTTCTAGCTCACCTGATCAAGTACCTCAGGAGGAGAAAGCCGAAAACTGACCGTCATGTAAGCACGAACTGATCAGCGATCTGATGACGAGGTTTGACTCTAAAAATCGTTGGCGATTTTGCCATGTCACATGAAGGGTTCGTCTTAACACAAACCATGTGATTGGAAAGGGCATGCATTTGCCCCCAAGTACATTACAAAACACAGGGGCTAGTCCTTAGTCCCCACCGTCAAACTCCTAAGGCTAAGTGAAATCAGTAAAACCGAATAGTCCGATTGCCTAGTTTTGCTCGCGCGCTACCGCCTCCGGGCAGCAAGACGTTGGCTAAGGGTAACAACAGAGAGAAAAAACACCCCTCGTGACATTCACCTGGGGGCTGAAGCCAACGACTGGTAGCCTTCAGAATAAACATACAACCGAATAGGAGTCAAAATTAAAATCATGACAATATAAAAGAAGTCAGGCAGACATATCATAAAGCATAAAGTCCAATTGGTAAAAACTTAATACAGTCATTCAAGCATTACATCTTTTGAACACTGACCCTCTATTGCCCGCACGCCATTCATCATCTGTGCAAAGTATTGCTCAAGGCGGCGATGATCTTTTTCCTTGGGTGGAGGACCAGTGGCCATGTCCATTGGATTAATCTTCAGCCAATGCATCATGGTCTTCGCAAACGCAAGCCTCGCCCCTTCAAGGTACACCGAGCGCTTCATGGGTCAATCCATAGTGGTGCCTCCCGCAGCATCTGCATAAGGCCGAAGTAGGTGTCCAGAATGGGCTCGACAGGCCACAGACTGACACAGGGGTCCTTCACAGCCGGCTCGGACATCCAATGCATCTCCATCATTTGCTTCATTTGGTTGATGAGGACACTCGAATCCAGAAACTATGACCAGAAGAGCCGCTGCATGGAGTCCTCCTCGTGAGTAGCATAGTGCTTCGCTGCGGCCGCTGCATTCTTCGGAAGTTCGGCAAACATGGCTGCGGAGCGCCAGACCCACGTCAGCAGGGCAAACCTATTGCCTCTGAACACACTCTGTAGTAAGTATTTCTTACCATTTGCAATTTTCCCAACTTGGCGGAGCTCTTCCTGGACACCTCACACTTTGGTCCTTGCCTCCTGGAGCTCATTCTCCGTCTTGGACAGCTGGGACTATCACTCCTCCTGCTCCTTCTAAAGGACCTCCAGCTTCTTGGCGTCATCCTGGAGCTCCACTTGCACTTCGGTTACTTGAGCCTCGGGCTGCTCACCAGCAAGCTTGGCCTTCTCGAGCTCTGTCACTGTCTTATCAGCGGCCATTTTCTTTGCGGCTGCCTCTGCCTCAGCCTTCTTCAGGGCCTCCCTCAATCCCTTGAATTCGGCGGTGGCAGCTGCAAGATCATCACAATAAAAGATCAACATACAATCTGGATCGTTAATATCCGACATCAAGCAATTACACATCTTATCAAGGGGTTTACCTTGTGCCTCGTCAAGCCGTTTGTTGACAAGGTCTAGCTCCTCATCAGAATGCTTGAGCTTCTGATCCATCTCCTCTAGCGCTGCAACATTAGCAGTTGCGGCCAGAGAAGATGCCCGTGACATTAAAAATTCACATAACTTCAAATAATGGCCTGTAGAACGAGATCCTCCGCAGGTTTTCTTTGCAAACCTCGCAGAGTCTTGGGGGCTGCTGGCCAATGATAGCAATGCTGGTGTGTTAATTTGGTGTAGGCTGCTGAAGATAAGAAGACAAACTCTGAAAGCAGCAAGGCAACCCCATTGTTTCTTTCCAATCAATCTAGGCCAGGTAATATGGCAATAACTCTTGATTAATCTGTTTGGTTCCCCTCCTAATTTATGTTATGATGAAGTGGTCGAGACACTCTCCACTATCAATAATACAAGCCTGCCAAAATTTCCAGTTGAATCTGCTCAGTTTCCTCTGTCTCGAATGCAATGGAAAAGATGTATGTTTGTGAACCAATTGCTAGCTGAAGCAATGATGGAAATCGTGGAGGAATCATAGGTGCACTGCGCAACAACAACTGATCAATGTTTTCAGAGACAGTGTAGAAAAGAAGGAAGAACTTGCTCACATGCTTATGGGTGTCATCCGCGCTGAGGTTGCAGATTGTGACATTGTAGATCGTTAGGTTCTGTTCATTTATTTGCACTGGCATCAATCTTTGATTGCCCAGTGGATGTAATTTCCTGTAATATATGCTGGATGTGCAATGTTTTTCCTTGTATGTCGTACCTTTGCTTAGCGCGCCTCGCATTCCAGCTAACTGGTCGATAGGAAGCTAAAAAAGCAGTGAAATTAATAGTTAGCACGAACAGTCGTGGGCCCTATATGAAGGAAGCAGCCCACTGCCCTTAATGGGCTTCCCTAATGGGCTCTCAGGGGCCAAAATTCTCTCTGTGCGTAATTGCTCGTCATAATGGGCTCAAAGTTTCTAATTGGGCCAACAGACATGTTCGAACTTTAGTGGGCCCATTAAGTTAATGGGCCGTAACCAGGCCGAAAGCTCTATCGGGCCGACAGTTAATGCTCGGCCCTGTTACCTCTCGGGTCGTTAACAGGATGACATCGAAGCGGGTAATAGGTGGGCCCATTTTATTTCATGGGCTGTTAACATGCCGATACTAAGGTCGGCCTACATATGGCCCAACTATACTATGGGCCTTTAGCAGGCCGAAAGAGAAAGTGGACTCATACTGGACCACGAATAGCATGGGCCGCTAAGAGGCTGAAAGTCAGGTCGTACTGTATATGGCCCAACTGTGTTGTGGGCCTTTAGCAGTCCGAAAGAGAAACCGGGCTGGTTTTGGACCATGAAGAGCATGGGACGTTAAAAGGCCAAAACTCAGGTCCGACTACAAGTGGATGTGACGCCCGGGTAATAAAGCTACAGTAACCCTCTCGTATGATGCCACGTCACCATGATTACTGTTGCTAATCTCGTGTTAGTTCGAAACTGGTTCAAAATCAAATTCAAAATAAGGGCAAACATCAAAAGTTTTCAAATATTAAAAACAAGATGTTCGGTTTGTGCTAGTTAATGCATAGATGATTAGGATGTAGAATCCACATTTTTATATAATGAATAAATGCACTAAAAAGATTTAAACGGTAGCAAAAACATTATTTCAATGCCTTTGGTTTTTTATAAAACACTAAACTATTTTATTTTGGGTTGAAACCTTTTATGGCTGAGGGTTATTTTGAAACGTTATTTTAAGAGCTATAGTCATATTTTACTAAGTAAATAATGCGGAATTAAAATTAAAATAGAAAAGAGAAGTAAAAAGAGAAATAAATAAAAGAAAATGCAAAACAAAAACAAAACAAAATAAAAGCCCCCCCCTGCGCTGGGCCTTTTGGCCCAGCTGGCCATCCACGCGGACCCCCAGCCGCCCGAATGGGCCGGCCCACCCCGCGCCCCCACTCCCTTATGCCCCCACTCCCCAGGGTACCGAAACCCTAACCACCCACTCGCCTCCCCCGCACTTCCCCCCACTCCTCTCCTCCCCCCGATCTGGATCGGGGGCTGCGACCCCGTCGCCGCTCGCTATCGCCGGCGCCGCCCCTCTCAGACTCCTCCGTGCCCTCCTCTCCCTCGCGCGGCACCTGCCTGAAGCCTCGGCATCGACTCGTCGCCGGCCTCACGGCTTCGCCCGTCGTCGCCAACCACCGCCGTCGACTGGAGCTCCTCTGCCTCGACCGCCGCACGCTGTCCGTGGTTGCACCGTCACCGCCTGGACCTCGCCGGAGCCGCCTCGCCGGACCTCTCCGCCGGACTGCTTCCTCTCTGTCCCGGTCGTCTCCATCTCCTCCCCGCACCCCGCTGCCTTGTTCCTACACCGAACGGTGAGGCCCCGACCTCCTCTCTCCCTCGACCCGCATCCTCTCATGGCCACACCAGAGCTCTGCTCCTGTGCACGCACTCGCACCGCCCGCCATGGTCCCTCCAATGCCTTGGCCGCATGCCTGTTGGCCTCGCGCGAGCTCGCGATGTCTCTGCTCACGGCCGTCTAGTACGCGCGTGTCAGCGCCCGACTCTGCTCACGCGCCCCCGCCGTCGGCCCTCGGTCGCGCTCGCAGCCACTACTACCGTGGTTGCCACCACCGTTGAGTCGCGCCTCTGCCCAACTGCATCGCCTGAACCGCGCCGCCTCCGCTCAGGGCCGCGCCCCCGCTCCCCGCACCCGCCTCACCTTCGCTCCGGCGCACACACGCGCCCGTCCCATTGCCTCGTGGGCGCCCGCTGCCCAGCACCCGCTCGGGTGACATCTGCACCCGAGTGCCCGAACCCGATAGGCCCCTAGGGCCTATGACAAACGGGGCCCAGCCCCAGGACGTTTTTTTTGGGAAATAAAATAAAATAAAAATGATTAATTAATTAATTAATTAGTGAATTAATAAAGTTAAGTAATCATGTTTAACTAATCTAATTAACTGGTTAGTTTAATTAAACGGTAATTAGATTAGCTAAATCCTAATTAACCTAAACAAAGTATGACATGCGGGACCCTCACGTCAGTTTGACCAGGTCAACGCCCTGTTGACTGCTGACGTCATGATGATGTCAGCACACACTATTCTAGATAATGTTGATTTAAAATAATTAAATAAATTCTAAAAATGATTAAATCTTTTAAAATTAATATAAAATAAACCGTAGCTCGAATGGAAAAACTTTGTACATGAAAGTTGCTCAGAACGACGAGATGAATCCGAATAGGCAGCCTGTTCATCCGCCACACCCCTAGCATAGCAAACACGCAACTTTCCCCCTCCGGTTCATCTGTCCGAAAACACGAAACACCGGGAATACTTTCCCGGATGTTTCCCCCCTTCGTCGGTATCACCTACTACCGCGTTAGGGCACACCTAGCACCGCGTATTGCCATGTTACGCTTTGTGATGCTTTGATTGCTTTGTTATTTATTGTGTTCCCCCTTCGTTACTTCTTTCCGGTAGACCCCGAGACTGTTGGCGACCCCAGTTCGACTACGGAGTTGACGACCCCTCCTTGCCAGAGCAAGCAGGCAAGCCCCCCCCCCTTGATCACCAGATATCGCCTATTCTCCTCTATACTGCTTGCATTAGAGTAGTGTAGCATGTTATTGCTTTCCATTAATCCTATTCTGATGCATAGCCTGACATTGTTGCTACATCTGTTGATACCTTACCTGCAATCCTAAATACTTAGTATAGGATGCTAGTTTATCATCTGTGGCCCTACATTCTTGTTGGTCTGCCTTGCTATACTATCGGGCCGTGATCACTTGGGAGGTGATCACGGGTATATACTGTACATATATACATACTACAAATGGTGACTAAAGTCGGGTAGGCTCGAAGAGTACCCGTGAGTGATTCACGGATTGGGGGCTGAAAGGACCTTTGTCCCGACGGCCCTCTGTGTGGATCTTTGTGGCGGAGCGACAGGGCAGGTTGAGACCACCTAGGCGAGAGGTGGGCCTGGCCCTGGTCGGCGTTCGCGGTTGCTTCATAATAACACGCTTAACGAGATCTTGGTATTTGATCTGAGTCTGGCCACTGGCCTATACGCACTAACCAACTACGCGGGAAAGATATGGGCACTCGACGTCGTGGTATCAGCCGAAGCCTTCGTTACGTCAGCAACTGAGCGGCGCGCGCCGGATTGGACCGTAAGCCTGCTCTTCTATTAAGGGGGCTAGGTCTGCTTTCGGCCGCGTACGCAACGTGCAGGTGTGCAATGGGCGATAGGCCCAGACCCCTGCGCGCGTAGGATTTAGACCGACATGCTGACCTCTCTGCTGTGCCTAGGTGGGGCTACGACGTGTTGATCTTCTGAGGCCGGGCATGACCCAGGAAAGTGTGTCCGGCCAAATGGGATCGAGCGTGTTGGGTTATGTGGTGCACCCCTGCAGGGAAGTTTATCTATTCGAATAGCCGTGTCCCTCGGTAAAAGGACGACCCGGAGTTGTACCTTGACCTTATGACAACTAGAACCGGATACTTAATAAATCACACCCAGACAAGTTCCACAGACAACCCGGTGATAGTTTTTCCACAGGGCGACGAGGGGAGGATTGCTGGGTAGGATTATGCTATGCTATGCTACTTGGAGGACTTCAATCTACTGTCTTCTACATGCTGCAAGATGGAGGCTGCCAGAAGCGTAGTCTTCGATAGGACTAGCTATCCCCCTCTTATTCTGGCATTCTGCAGTTCAGTCCACCGATATTGCCTCTTTACACATATACCCATGCATATGTAGTGTAGATCCTTGCTTGCGAGTACTTTGCATGAGTACTCACGGTTGCTTTTCTCCCTCTTTTCCCCCTTTCCCTTCTACCTGATTGTCGCAACCAGATGCCGGAGCCCAGGAGCCAGACGCCATCGTCGACGACGACTCTTACTACACTGGAGGTGCCTACTACTACGTGCAGGCCGCTGACAATGACCAGGAGTAGTTTAGGAGGATTCCAGGCAGGAGGCATGCACCTCTTTCGATCTGTATCCTAGTTTGTGCTAGCCTTCTTAAGGCAAACTTGTTTAACTTATGTCTGTACTCAGATATTGTTGCTTCCGCTGACTCGTCTATGATCGAGCACTTGTATTCAAGCCCTTGAGGCCCCTGGCTTGTATGATGCTTGCATGACTTATTTTATTTTAGAGTTGTGTTGTGATATCTTCCCGTGAGTCCCTGATCTTGATCGTACACGTTTGCATGTATGATTAGTGTACGATTGAATCGGGGGCGTCACAAGTTGGTATCAGAGCCGACTGCCTATAGGAATCCCCCTTCCACACTCCTTGGCCGAAGTCGAGTCTATACATTGCAAAGCTTTTTACTAACTTGGTTGTGTGGCTTACGGGCCCACGTCGCCATTTGGGTGGTATTAGGATCTTTTATTCCTCACCTTTACTCTGGGACTCTGATCTCTCTTCTATTCGGGTTAAATGGTTTTGCTAACTCTAACTCTAGGTTCTCGTAAATACTTTCTCCCGGAGAGCCCCTTCATTCCAGATGATGGCCTGCTTCACCAGAAGATTCCGAAGATACTCTTCGATATTCTCTCGAGACTTTGTGCCCACCACTTTTGCTATTCCCGACCACCGATAAATCCTTATGGATAACTACTTACACTTGCCATTCATACGATCATCCCCTGTTGATCTTGTTATTACAAGATACCCCGAAGTTTTCTCTATTATTTTGAGAATACTTTGTGCCTACTGCCTTGCAGTTCCTTGTCACCTGAATACACCTACAAATTAATCCTCATACTTACCGAGGATTTGTTTCTCCCTAGTTGTTCAGGTGTTTCACAAAATTCTTCGAAATATTATCCGATTTTTCTAGAATCCTTTGCAGCCTATGGCTCTAGAAATTCTTGTCTGCCTGCATTATGGTTAAATCCAAATGCCTAGCATTATTCATTGACATCCTTTGCACTATCAGTTTGAGACCGTTGATTCAATATGATGCGGATGTTCGCAATCGTCAGTCGCAATTAGAATTCATCCTTCCGGCTTAGATGTCATTTTTGAAACATGAGCTGGTTCTCGACCAATCAATTGCCGTCGGTTGTACCCCTAAGTCTATTCAGCTTATCCATCCTTAATCAGAGCGTCTGCTTCTGATCCTTCGATTTGGAATCATAATTCCTTTTGCATTTAAGCTTCGAATTATTCACATGATTCCATAACCGTTGCATTTGCATTCTTTCCTCTTCTGGTTGAGTGCCGATACTCACATCAGATCCTTTGTGGACCATCATGTCCTTTGTTGGATTGTTATCCGATAGTGTCCTTCATATTTAATCACCTTGTGAGTTATTTCCCTGATACATGATACCATTGGTAAATCCTATACTCTGATTTGGCCAACCATGCTCTGCTTTCGAGCTGGTGATAATTACTCTCGAAGCTTGTGGTATATGTTTCTAAGATGCCCCGATGGGTTGAACCTATACCTTTCTTAATCTGTGTGAACCCGAAAGTTTTTCAAGGTTCATACTCATCTGGTAATTCACCAAGTAGGTCTTCGCACTCAAATCACTTTCATAGAGCAGTGAATGAAAAGTTATGCATTGAAGAAGTGGGAGTCGACCTTGAACTCTGTGTTCATGCCCATGGAAACGATGTAGATCTTATCATTAAAACTTCTCTTACATTAATTATTCCCTTGGTATTAGTTCATCTTATATCTGGGATCTGGCCTTTTTGCAATCGTGGTCCCGACCACGTCCTCCTTTACTTACCATTTCTCGTGCAAGTTTAAGCACTTGTCTTCTGTAGAGCAATACCCCAGTCCAACCTCTACTTTGATTTGTCGTCGAGTATTACCCCCTGGTATCTCGAGGTTATCACGGAACTGCATAACTTCTTATGAGTTTGTCATCAAGTACTACATTCTCACTGATTCAAATTTTTCATGGGCTCTGAGTTATTAAACACTCAAAGACAACGAAAACTGAATTGAGTTTGCATTGCGATTTAACAACTCTTAATAATCTTCATTGCTTACGAGTTGTACTCAATCATGTCATTCCCAGCTGATTAACTACATCATCATCGTCAGGCTGACTACTTGACCATTCTACCTATGTCCTTCATCTCTGGGACATAATTCCAACAGTGCTCTAAGATTACATCGACTTTCAGCATCATTTTGTTCATCTTAAGAGACAACTCTGAATTCTGAGATGGCATCTTATCTATGGTTATAATAACATTTTGCATCACCATTCCCTTGGCTTGATGTCGTCGCCGATCGATTACATCTTCTTGAAACCCCACGACAAATGTGTCGGATCACCTTCAACACTTTGACTTCTTCCGAGATGTCAACTGTGTTCATGATGAGAAATACCCTCCTTTCCCTCGATGATTTTTTATTATCATCAACAACACCCTTGACTTCCTTTCATCGCGAACTTGTCCACATTATGAATACAACTTGCTCTCCAGCTAGTGTTGTGTTCTGCCTTGAAGTATTACCACCTTTTATGACAAGAATGTCGTGAGAATTTCACCACCTCTTGAGAATTCTTGATACAGGTGATACCTTCTGCCATATCCGTTCATTCCTTGGTCCCCGTGTTATTTGAATCGGACTATGATGTGCGACTTCAAAACTTCTAGCAACCCTATTGCTTCAAAGTTAATGGTCAATTTTTCATTCTTAGACTATTGGTTATCGAACCACCACTCTAACATTGATCATGCTACTTAAGCCCATAATTCGGGTGAACCTTTCAACCAATGTTTAACTGTGTATGTTTTCTTCGAGCATACATCATTATATCATTTGACCTGACTAATGTTATCTCCTTGTTCACATAATTGTGCAAACCCATCTTTTGGAAGTCTCGATGATTGTCGCTGAGTTCATCAGCTACCACCTTATCCCTTCATTGGTTTAATGATGAGCTCTTGTTTTGGAACTTGCTTCCATAGTTCATTGCCCGAGAATCTTATAATGTCATCCCATCAATTTGTGTTGCACCTTTCTTCTCAGGCATCCTGAGTCTGAGTTATTCTGACCCCAATCAGATCTGAAACTCGGTCAGATATGATGGTTGCAACATTTTTTCCAAGAGTCATAACATTGGTCCTTATATGACCCGATAAGGTGATGTCATGCCTAGCACACCTGGCCGGAGGACTTGTTGCTATAGTTTCCTTTTTAGCAAGGTTAACAATTCTTCCATGAGGAAATTGTGAGACTTATTCTATAAGTTGTTCCTGATGAATCCTTTGTATATCCAAGTTCGACCTTTGCTTGAAGACCATGTCAATGCTATCTCAAAGCATGTTTGTGGTACTCCGATTTTCAATATGAACATTTGAAGCACAAATGCTAAATTTTCTTTATCAATTTCCCTAACACCGTTGTATGGGTGATGGCATGAAATTTCTCTCCCCTTTCCTAAAGGGTTTTCTACGTAATATCCCGTCATGGATATCATGCTCTGCTTGCCCTTGGGAAGGATATACCCCTGAAATAAGTGTTTAAACACATTATCCTTTCCATTGTTCTGTTTAATCTGGTGATCACCTTTTCTGTTCCATTATTTTGTTTAATCTTTCTTGTGATCTATATGATCTAAGCAGTAATAATTCACTGCTTAGGTAGGCACCTTGTTGTACCACTCTGTCGGTAAGACCCTGTTACTGTTGTTGATGACATTCCGGTAACCACCGGTGGGTGATAACTTTGCCAATTGGTTCGCCTCGATCAACAAGCAGGAAAATTGCTCTCTTCGTTCCCCGTCCTTGGTACCGACATTGTTGCCAGCATAGCTGACAAGCTATTCACTCACATGCCTCACTGTCGTGGCTGTGCAAGATGTCACCACCCTTCCTACTTTCAACCCACATGGTGGGCCCATAACCCATAGGTCCACTAGACCGAGACCTGACTCTTCTTTGCAACCCGGATTCTAATGTATCCTTTTGCACCTGGCTTCGTATGTGATTCACGAGCTAAATTCTATACCATTAATCATTCTAGAATCAAACACCATGTTATTCTCGTTGTTCAAACCCCCATTCTAGATTATGTCTAATCATCGAATGATTGCCTACCCGTTTGAAACTTTGGTACCATCGTATATTGCACACAACGAATTCACTGAAATACAACTCGTGGGGAGCCTTGTGTATTTTCCATTGACTTCACAGTCAGATGCCCAGCATTGTGGAGATGCGTTCTTTCAGAGTTTTTCCCCTTAGTGGCGTTCGTAGGCCGATGGAGATCCCGAAGAAAGGATGACGACTTGATCATGGTGACTTGAAGCAGAGAAATGAAGACATCAACGAAAGGGGTCAACCTCTTCGAGAAGAGCAAGCCAGGATGAGAAGACCCGCTAGATTCGTTACCAAACCTTCCCCCCTTTCACTACCTCTTAAATCTCGGGACGAGATTTCTTGTAGTGGAGGAGAATTGTGACGCCCGGGTAATAAAGCTACAGTAACCCTCTAGTATGATGCCACATCACCACGATTACCGTTGCTAATCTCGTGTTAGTTCGAAACCGGTTCAAAATCAAATTCGAAATAAGGGCAAACATCAAAGTTTTCAAGTATTAAAAACAAAATGTTTGGTTTGTGCCAGTTAATGCATAGATGATTAGGATGCAGAATCCACATTTTTATATAATGAATACATGCACTAAAAAGATTTAAACGATAGAAAAAACATTATTTCAATGCCTTTGGTATTTTATAAAACACTAAACTATTTTATTTTGGGTTAAAACCTTTTATGGCTGAGGGTTATTTTGAAACGTTATTTTAGGAGCTATAGTCATATTTTACTAAGTAAAAATAATGCGGAATTAAAATTAAAATAGAAAAGAAAAGTAAAAAAGAGAAATAAATAAAATAAAATGCAAAACAAAAACAAAACAAAATAAAATCCCCCCCCCCCCCGCGTGGCCATCCACGCGGACCCCCAGCCGCCCGAATGGGCCGGCCCACCCCGCGCCCCCACTCCCCAGGGTACCGAAACCCTAACCACCCACTCGCCTCCCCCACACTTCCCTCCACTCCTCTCCTCCCCCGCACTTCCCCCCACTCCTCTCCTCCCCCCGATCTGGATCGGGGGCTGCGACCCCATCGCCGCTGGCTATTGCCGGTGCCGCCCCTCTCAGACTCCTCCGTGCCCTCCTCTCCCTCACGCGGCACCTGCCTGAAGCCTCGGCCTCGACTCGTCGCCGGCCTGACGCCGTCGCCCGTCGTCGCCAACCACCACCGTCGACTAGAGCTCCTCTGCCTCGACCGCCGCATGCCGTCCGCAACTACACCATCACCGCCTGGACCTCGCCGGAGCCGCCTCGTGGGACCTCTTCGCCGGAATGCTTCCTCTCCGTCCCGGTCGTCTCCATCTCCTCCCCGCGCCCCGCTGCCTTGTCCCTACACCAAACGGTGAGGCCCCGGCCTCCTCTCTCCCTCGTCCCGCATCCTCTCATGGCCACACCGGAGCTCTGCTCCTGTGCGCGCACTCGCACCACCCGCCACGGTCCCTCCAACGCCTTGCCTGCACGCCTGCTGGCCTCACCGAGCTCGCGACGTCTCTGCTTGCTGCCGCCTAGTACGCGCATGTCAACGCCCGACTCTGCTCACGCGCCCCCGCCGTCGGCCCTCGGCCGCGCTCGCAGCCACTACTGCCGTGGTTGCCACCACCATTGAGTCGCGCCTCTGCCCAACTTCGTCGCCTGAACCGCGCCGCCTCCGCTCAGGGCCGCGCCCCCGCTCCCCGCACCCGCCTCACCTTCGCTCGGGCGCACACACGCACCCGTCCCGTTGCCTCGATGGGCGCCCGCTGCCCAGCACCCGCTCGGGTGACATCCGCACCCGAGCGCCCGGACCCGATAGGCCCCTAGGGCCTATGACAAACGGGGCCTAGCCCCAGAACTTTTTTTTGTAAAATAAAATTAAATAAAAATGATTAATTTATTAATTAATTAGTGAATTAATTAAGTTAAGTAATCATGTTTAATTAATCTAATTAACTGGTTAGTTTAATTAAAGGGTAATTAGATTAGCTAAATCCTAATTAACCTAAACAAAGTATGACATGCGGGACCCTCACGCCAGTTTGACCCAGTCAACGCCCTGTTGACTGCTGACGTCACGCTAGCATCATGATGATGTTAGCATACACTATTCTGGATAATGTTGATTTAAAATAATTAAATAAATTCTAAAAATGATTAAATCTTTTAAAATTAATATAAAATAAACCGTAGCTCGGATGGAAAAACTTTGTACATGAAAGTTGCTCAGAACGACGAGTCGAATCTGGATATGCAGCATGTTCGTTCGCCACACACCCCTAGCATAGCAAACACGCAACTTTCCTCCTCTGGTTCATTAGTCCGAAAACACGAAACACCGGGAATACTTTTCCGGATGTTTCCCCCCTTCGTCGGTATCACCTACTACCGCGTTAGGGCACACCTAGCATCGCGTATTGCCATGTTACGCTTTGTGATGCTTTGATTGCTTTGTTATTTATTGTGTTCCCCCTCCGATACTTCTTTCCGGTAGACCTCGAGACTGCCGGCGACCCTAGTTCGACTACGGAGTTGACGACCCCTCCTTGCCAGAGCAACCAGGCAAGCCCCCCCTCGATCACCAGATACCGCCTATTCTCCTCTATACTGCTTGCATTAGAGTAGTGTAGCACGTTACTGCTTTCCGTTAATCCTATTCTGATGCATAGCCTGACATTGTTGCTACATCTGTTGATACTTTACCTGCAATCCTAAATACTTAGTATAGGATGCTAGTTTATCATCTGTGGCCCTACATTCTTGTCGGCCTGCCATGCTATACTATCGGGCCGTGATCACTAGGGAGGTGATCACGGGTATATACTATACATATATACATACTACAGATGGTGACTAAAGTCGGGTCGGCTCGAAGAGTACCCGCGAGTGATTCATGGATTGGGGGCTGAAAGGACCTTTGTCCCGACGGCCCTCTATGTGGATCTTTGTGGCAGAGCGATAGGGCAGGTTGAGACCACCTAGGCGAGAGGTGGGCCTGGCCCTGGTCGGTGTTCGCGGTTGCTTCATAATAACACGCTTAACGAGATCTTGGTGTTTGATCTGAGTCTGGCCACTGGCCTATACACACTAACCAACAATGCGGGAAAGATATGGGCAGTCGACGTCGTGGTATCAGCCGTGGCCTTCGTGACGTCAGCGACTGAGCGGCGCGCGCCGGATTGGACCGTAAGCCTGCTCTTGTATTAAGGGGCTAGGTCTGCTTCCGGCCGCGTACACAACGTGTAGGTGTGCAATGGGCGATGGGCCCAGACCCCTGCGCGCATAGGATTTAGACCGGCGTGCTGACCTCTCTGTTGTTCCTAGGTGGGGTTGCGACGTGTTGATCTTCCGAGGCCGGGCATGACCCAGGAAAGTGTGTCCGGCCAAATGGGATCGAGCGTGTTGGGTTATGTGGTGCACCCCTGCAGGGAAGTTTATCTATTCGAAGAGCCGTGTCCCTCAGTAAAAGGACGACCCGGAGTTGTACCTTGACCTTGTGACAACTAGAACCGGATACTTAATAAAACACACCCAGACAAGTTCCACAGACAACCCGGTGATTGCTTTTCCACAAGGCGACAAGGGGAGGATCGCAGGATAGGATTATGCTATGCGATGCTACTTGGAGGACTTCAATCTACTCTCTTCTACATGCTGCAAAATGGAGGCTGCCAGAAGCGTAGTCTTTGATAGGACTAGCTATCCCCCTCTTATTCTGGCATTCTGCAGTTCAGTCCACCGATATTGCCTCTTTACACATATACCCATGCATATGTAGTGTAGATCCTTGCTTGCGAGTACTTTGGATGAGTACTCACGGTTGCTTTTCTCCCTCTTTTCCCCGTTTCCCTTCTACCTGGTTGTGGCAACCAGATGCCGGAGCCCAGGAGCCAGACGCCACAGTCGATGACGACTCTTACTACACTGGAGGTGCCTACTACTACGTGCAGGCCGCTGACGACGACCAAGAGTAGTTTAGGAGGATTCCAGGCAGGAGGCCTGCACCTCTTTCAATCTGTATCCTAGTTTGTGCTAGCCTTCTTAAGGCAAACTTGTTTAACTTATGTCTGTACTCAGATATTGTTGCTTCCGCTGACTCGTCTATGATCGAGCACTTGTATTCAAGCCCTCGAGGCCCCTGGCTTGTATTATGATGCTTGTATGACTTATTTTATTTTAGAGTTGTGTTGTGATATCTTCCCGTGAGTCCCTGATCTTGATCGTACACGTTTGCGTGTATGATTAGTGTACGATTGAATCGGGGGCGTCGCAGTGGCCCAACTCATTTATGGGCTGCTAACAGGCTGAAAGACACACCGGGCCAGAAATTGCCCAACACTTAAATGGGTCGCTAAAAGGCTGATAGTTGGCCCATCACTTGGATGATCCGTTAACAGGCCGAAACCACATCGGGCCGATATGGAGACCAAATATATAGCGGGCTGTTAACGGGCTCGAACTAACGATGGGCGGTAATGGTGTCAAATCGTTAACGGGCCGTTGACGGGCCGAATTGGCACTTCTCATATGGGCCGTGGGCTTAAATGGATCTGACACGAGTAGGCCTTATATGGGCGAGCCTGCTAATTTTTACTGGGCCGACTTTTTTCACCAGAATGGGCCACTGGTGGGCCTTGCCACGTGCCGACGTATCATAGGTGCCTCCCATACTATGAGTGGATGACATCTGTGCTAACACTGAGCCGACACGTGGATCCTCCGGCGAATGAGAATTTTACACGTGGAAAATCCCCATTGGTCGGGGCTGTTAACAGGTTATCGGATCCAAACCGGAACCCGATAGCTTAACGGCGACCCGTTACAATGGATGCCACGTGTCGGTCAGCCTTGACGAAAGCACTTCTATGACGGGTGATTTATCGTCATGGATGTAGTCACTTCCATGATGATAATTTTGGTAATGTCATGGAACACTTCTACGACATCATAGGTATGACTATCTTGATTCTGTCATAAAATCGTCACAGATGTACATGCATGACAAAAAAGGTGACCTACTGTGACAAACACGTATCATTAGGGAAGTGTATTTTTTTGTAGGCAGGTTGTTCCATGTTGGAACATGGATATCATGGTATATCACAATATCTCTTATTTAATTAAATCATCTATATACTTGGTAATGGGTGGAAGGCTCTGCCTTTTGCCTGGTGTTTTGTTCCACTCATGCCCCCTAGTTACCGTAATGCTGGTTTTATGATCCTTGATTATCGTTCCTAACGCGCTCAGGGGAATGGGACCCTCTTCATAGTTTGCTTTGAATAACCGCTTCCAGTAAGGCCCAACATTGGTTTTAACATTTGCCCAACATAATAACAAACCTGATAATAAATTTGACGCATAGGGAGTTAGCGGTACCCGAGTTTCGTTATTCAACATAATACATGGGGCCAGTGCTGATGGTGCTGGTCCAAGCTTGAGCACCGTGCGGGCTACCTGGGGCAACTCGGGACATTAGTTACTGTACGCTTAGCTCATCCGTCCTATCCTGAGAACGAGATACACAGCTCCTATCGGGATTGTCGTCATGTGTGGAGGTCTTGCTGGACTTGTGTTACCATCGTTAAAATGTCTTTTTCTCCCTTGATTCCGAGGATACTTCGGGCCGACTCGAGGTTGGCCGGGTTTTCTTGAGGTTGAGGTATTTCCACCATAGCTTGTGTTGGCTTGTGATGGGCCAGGTTGGAACACCCCTCCAGGGTTAAATCTTTTCGAGAGTCATGCCCGCGGTTATGTGGCAGATGGGAAATTTATAATATCCGGTTGTAGAGAACTTGACACCAGATCTGATATAAAATACACCAACAGGGTGTGTAACCGTGAACGTATCTTTTCGGGCAGTTCAGGAAGAGAACACGGTGGGGTTATGTTTGATTCGTAAGTAGTTCAGGAGCACTTCTTGATCATTACTAGTTTGCGACCGTTATGCGTAGTTTACTCTTCTTACTCTTGTACTCGTAAGTTAGCCACCATACAATGCTTATTGCTTGCTGCAACCGCACCACTTATCCATTCCATACGCATTAAGCTTTGCTAGTCTTGATACCCACGGTAATGGGATTGCTAAGTCCTTGTGGCTCACAGATAACTACAACAACAGGTGCAGGTACAAGTAACGTGATGATATAACGTGAGAGCGATGCTTACTTGTTTTGGACTTCTTCTGCTTCTTTTTCTTTGATCGAGGGATAGGTTCCTGGTCGGCAACCTGGGCTAGCAGGATGGATGCCGTTCGTGTTTTTCATTTGTTTTCATCCATAGTCGGATGCTGCTCTTCTGTATGATGTTTGATGTATTCATGCGAAATTTGTATGCCTTTGTATGTATCCCCAATTGTGTTATATATGGTACGATGTAATGATATACGCCTTGCAAAGCATCTTCAATATGCGGCTCTATCCTTGGTGGGACCTTCGAGTTCTTCTCGAATAGGATCGCATATTGGGCATGACAAGTTGGTATCAGAGCCTCGATCAACCATATTCAGAGTCTAGTTATATCGGAGAGTGGGAATTAGTTTTACTCCTCATCTCCTTCGTCGCTCTGGTGAGGAATTGTGACGTAGGTGTTTGACTTTACTCCTCTTCCCCTTCAAATTTTTTCTTTAGGATCACGCAGGTGTTTTTGGTCATCGCCAATCCTTTTTTCTACCGGTGCCTTTCTCTTCAAGTTATCCCATTCGATCATCATTGATAATACGAAGATTTGTTCGCTTCACCCGTCCCAAGTTGTTCTCTTCTCCCACCCGCCAGCCCTTTACTTCACGAAGTCTAAAGTCTCAAATCGGGTGTCCATTTCATTCGTGTGAAGCCTCTTCATTCTTTCCTCAATTGTTTCAAATGTGAATTCTCGTCTAGTTAATCATTGTTCGCCTTGTTTCTTTTCTGGTGGATTCAATTCATGTTTTTTCCAGTATTGATCATATTCTTTCCTTGGACCAAATATTTCCCTTCCTTGTTCGCCTCTCGCCATTTAATTGTTCCAGAGTGCTGAAGTCATCTCAGAAGATTCATGTTTTCCTTCAAATTAATTCAAGGTTGTCACCTCATTCAAGTCTTTTAAATCTTCCCGGTGCATAATCTCTTTCTAAGCATTCATTCCAATGGCGTTTATTTTTATTGGGCCGTAGCCCACAGGCTTATCCCCAAGTTCTTACCTGACTCTTCTAATTTTTTCAGAGTTATTCTCAAATTCTTTTCAAATTTGACGTAAGAATCAATTTTCATAAGTCATATGCCTTCTCTAGGATCGTTTTCAAATTCTTTTCATCCATTGCTCAACATTTCACTCTTTATTATTCCAGAGTGTCTCAATAATTTTGGTGGTGTTTCTCCTCGTCATTCTTAGCATTGAAGAACAAAGAAGAATTTCTCCTAAATCTTGCTCCATTCTCTTGAAGATTCATGGTGCTAGCTTCATGCCATCCTCATAATTGTTTTTGATTGTGAGAATTCTTTTCATACCCATTCGAAGAATTTCATGAGTTCTTTCCATTTTATTCCTCTGAAGTCCATCATTTCAAAAAGATTTCTTCCTTCTAAGTTTTCAACTTCGTTCTCCAGTTATTCTAAATTGATGCCTCTATGTTCGTCTCCATATTCTTCCGGAGCTTCGTTCAAGTATTCTCTAGTCACCTCGCGATCTCTTTATTCTCATGTACTTAAATTCCCTCAAGTATCTTCATTCGCTTTCTAATTCTTCCCGGCGATTTGTTCTCTTTTCTTCATTTGTTTTCAAATTCTTACGGTGGTTCATTCAAACTTTCTCTTACTTGTTTTCATATCAAATTATTTGTTGTTTCCAATTCCTACCGGTGGTTCGTTGAAGATTTTCACAAGTTTGCGCTATGTCCCTAATCTTTTTCAATGAGAATGAGTAGTATGCCAAATCCATTGCATGTCATCAATTTAAGTTGACAAAGGATAACCATACAATAAATCTTATTCTTGTTTTTCCTCGAGGTGATTTCATTTCTTCTTTCTGGAGTTTGCTCATCATATCATTGTCTCGGTTTGAGATGCTTCATTTCTTTTTCTGGAGTTCCAAGCTCTCTCAATTATCTCGTCACCAAGCTCCATCTAAATCAACACAAGGTTTCATCTTGTTCCTTTCAACCTTCACTTCCTTCATTTCCTTTATTGCCGGAGTTCTTCATGGAGGCTCTACATGGTGGTTCATTACAGATTTCATTCGTTCTCGAAGTGTTCATTAAGATTCTTGGTGGAGCCCAAGTATTCTTCTTCATACATTTCAAAGTGCAATTCATTCTCCCTTATCTTTTGAAGTGGAGTTTTTTATCTCTTTGTTCCTCTCAACTAATCAATCATTTGGTAGCGGTAGAACTTCACCTCAAGTTTTGAGATGGTTTCCATAATCCCATGAGTTTCATATCTTTTCATTGTTGATTATCCAACAACTCCATTCAACCATTCTTCGCAATGTTACTCTTCCAAGTTTACACGTTCTTCTCCCTTCATTTCATATCATTCTTTCATTCCTTCCAGAGGCATTGTGTTGTTGCTCTTGTCAAGGATCGTCCCATCTTATCAAATTCATGCTAATTCCTTCCATTTTTAACCGGAGTGCTGTCCAAATTGCTTCTTTCTTGTTCCTTGGCTACCTCATTATACTGGTGTGATTTCTTACACTTTTATGGGTCCATTAAGCTCTTGTTTTCATGTCTTTCGACATCCCATCTCATGGTGTTCCTTGTGTCTCTTTTAACCGGAGTCCCATCCAAGTGCTTTCATTTTCTCAAGTTCGTGTTCTATCCCTTGCTTCTCTTCAGCCAGAGTGGTTTCAAATTCTTTCTCGTTCTTATGCCATCGTTATCTCTTTGCACCCTCGTTGGTTTCATGCGTTTGTCAACGAAGCAACTTTAATTTACCTCCTCCTCTTCCCTCCCATTTTCATCCCTAGATCTCGGGTCCCTAGATCTCGGGGTGAGATCTCGTGTAAGTGGGGGAGTGTTGTGACACCCTGAGACCGATGCTCCCGTTGCCTTCTTTTTATTTTCGTTGTTATCGTGTGTTTATTTTGTTTGTTGCATTATCATAATTGTTTTGCATATTTCGTTTCCCTATGTTGTTGCCATGATCATGATGAATGCCATTGCCATATTTTGCTTCTTGCATCATGTTCATCTTTTATTATATTGCATTGTGCCATCCTTGTTTGTTTGACATGGTCGTCTCACTTGCTTTATTCTATGCTTCATGTTGTGATATTGCCTATGTCATTTTTGTTGCATTTGCATCATGATCATCACTGTAGCATGCATATTTGTTGTGTTCTTGTTATATTTGTGAACTCCTTCTCCTCATCTTCTTTGCTGTCTCATCTTGCCCTTTCCATCTAAACCATCATCAAGTGCAACACCCCATAACTAGCTTCTTCCTTTCAATTCTCACCCATTTATTGCAAGCGACATTTTTGATTTCCTACCCCAGTTTAATGTTCAACATTTGTCTACAATTCCCACACCTTACCTAGAACCTCTCTGCCAAATTTCAGATCCTTTAGACCTGTTTTGGTGTGATTAAAAAATGGCTCAAGTTTGAATCTAATTCAAACTTGAATTATTTTTCTGTCCTTAAAAATGCCCAAACCATTTTATTCAAATCCTGCATAATTCCAGGAGTCTAGATATATTCTCACTTCTTTCAAATTCACCCCCAATATCCATGGCCCTTTCCCTTTTGACAACTATCTATTTATGGGCAAAATTAAAAGAAAAGGAAAGGACTCACCTTATCCAAAGCCACCTGGGCCTTTTCCCTCCAACCAGCCCACCTCACTTACCTCTTTCGGCCCAGCTAGCCTACCAATGCCGACCCCTCTTGTTCTTCTGTCTCCTGTACGGCAGCACATCTAGCAGGTCCATGTCGACACTTCTGCTGATTTGATGGTCGGAGCTGCTCCCTTCGCCTTGTAAATCATGCCCCCAACCCTAGGGTTCCCTCCTCGCTCCGTTTTCCCCCTCCTCCTTCACCTGCCGCCGCCAGGTAAGGCACCTAAGCAACACGCCGATGCCATGGCCGAGAGGAGCCAGAGCTCTTCTCCGGCGTGATCTAGCCCACAACCACCGTCTTCTTCCTCGACAATGACACGTGCATCACCGTCGTCTTCCTCGCCTACTCACGCTTCCAAAAGGACCCCGGGAGCTTCCTCCTCGATGTCCTCCTCCTCTGCTTCGTTCTACATCACCCAACCAGACGCCTCCGCCCCGATCAACACGTCTCCTCGCCGTTTCCGGTCTCCGATGACCTCGTACCGTCGTACGACTCCACAGCAGCCCCACGGTGATGATCCGCACCTCCCCACCTTCCTTCCCAGTAATTTCCATCTTCGTAGTCGCCGATCCATGCTGCCCGAGTTCGTCCACCATGGGCGACCCGGGTTCGAGCTTCTGCACCTCGCCTAACTTCCTTTTACTTCGCCTACTCACCACATGCTCACCCTGCCTTGCGGAACACCGCACGTCCGTGTGTTCCATGCATGTTATGCTTGTGCGCAAGTGCGCATTCACTTGCACGTGTCTCTCTTCCATTCGCCGGCCATGGCCGTAGCCATGGGAATCAAGGCTTGGACTTACGCACGCCCAGCCGTGCACACACCGCGCTCGTATCACACGCACACACGCAGCTTGCGTTCCACGCCTGTGCTGCACGCCCGCAGCTCGTGCGCATTCCATGGCCTTGCTCGTTGCTTTGCCTAGGCTCCTCTCGCCGCTGCCTCACTTTTGTCAGTGCCACATCCGAGACGGGCACGAGCTCGTGCTCGAGCGTTTGTACACGAGCCACAACACCCGCACTCCCCTGCAAATCTTGCACCCTCGCCGGTGCTCTTCTGCTGCAGAAGCCGCCGCCTTCGTTCGCTGTCATCGCCGGAGTTTTGCCGTTCGTCCCTGAAGCCATGACTTGCTGTTGGCATCAGCTATTAGTTATTGTGCCCCAGCTGAGCATAACCCTTTGTTAGCCTGGTGGTCATCGCCGTGCATGCTAATCCGAGGGATTTGGGGTTCAAATCCCAGGCGCCCCTATTTTCCATTTTTGCTCTCTGTTTGTTGATCCTTCAGTCCATATCAGTTCGCCGTGCTGTGTATTCTAGTGTTGAATCTCTCTCACATCACAGATTGGTAAATTGCACAAAACCACCAGTTTGAAGGCTAGGTTTGCAGAAAACACTACGCTATGGTTTTGTTGCAGAAAAGACCAAGTCTTGTGTAATCATTTTGCAAAAACCACTAATCGGCGGATTAGAGCTCTTTAAGCATGTTTATGACAGATGGGTCCTGTTCGTTAGGAGTTGACTTGGCAAAAACATGCCATGCGGACACTTTGACTAGTAAAAAATGCCACGTTGACATGACCCCACGCAGCCCATTCTCTTCTTCCTCTCACCCAATCCCCATTCAAGCCACCGCGGCCGCCCCAACTCCCTTGGTGTCAGCCTCTACGCAGCGTCCACCAGCGAGTGCCCTGCGGTAGTTGCGCTCCTCCCCCAGCCGCCCTCCCCATCAATGGCGCACCCCTTCCCCCAGTAGGGCATCATGAAGATGACGACGACAGCGTCCACCGGCGGGTCACCCAGCCGACGGCGCGCCTCTTCCACCAGCCGGGCATCGCGCACCCCGTGCCCGAGCGATAGCAGCGTCCACTGGCGGGTCCCGAAGACGAGGTCGACCCAAGACTCCATGGCCGCCACCGGCCACCAATGATGAGATTCCAGCCGCCATTACATGTGCGACCTGGAGCTAGTCTTGTCCGTCCCGAGCTTCGCAAGTAGGAGGCGGGGGGCTCCCGACCGCGTCGGTGTCTCCTAGGTCGCGCACGCGAGCTCCTCGGCCGTCTCCGAGCTCCAAGACACCCGCCTCGTGCTTGAGTGTTCCAGATCTGACATGGATTCAACGACAGTGGAGCATTGGCGTCGGTCTTTGCCTCGGTGCGGCAATAGCAACAGTGACCTCTACCTTGACCGGGGCAGGACGAGCGACGATGGATTGGAGAGGAGTAGAGGAAGGGGAGAGGAGCTGGAGAGGCCACAGAGACGGACTGTGCCATCGTCACCGGCGGCAATAGGACTGGTCGTGGGTGGCGGTGCACATGCGAGAAAACCAGAAGCCTTATCGTTTTGGCCAGAGAAGACCAGTCAAAGTGCCCGTGTGGCATGTTTTTTCTAAGTCAGCACATGACAAGCGGGACCCATATGTCATAAATATGCTTAAAACGTTGCAATCCGCCAATTAATGGTTTTTGTGAAACGATTACATAAGACTTGGTGTTTTCTGCAGCAAAAATGTAACGTGGTGTTTTCTGCAAATCTAGCCTTTAAAGTGGTGGTTTCGTGCAATTTACTCCATTACAGATAAATCCTAGCATAGCTGGTTGACCACGTTTTCAAACATCCATGCGGTCCTGAGTTCAAATCCCAGCACACCCTCCTTTTATTTTGTTTTGAGTTCTGTTTTGTTCCCCAGCACACATACTTGGGCCCGATTCCATTCTAGACTGCTGCACTCTAATGCTTCTGGCCCGTGTATGTTTTTTTCTGTCCCACATTTATTCTTTTTCTGCATATTCACATCAATGCCATCATATCGAATTGTTAATAACTAAATATCCATGCATCCAAATGAAACATGTCATATATGCATCTTGCTCAAATTTTCATGTACTTTCACAATATGCAACTTTTATCCATGTTAAAAATGTTTAAATTGCCATTTGCATTAGTTTGCATAAATGACATGGTAAAATGGTTTATTTCGTAACTAAATAACCGTAGCTCCGAATTAAATAAACTTTATATGTGAATGGTCTAGAAAATGCATAGATTAAGTTGGTACACTTTATTTTGCTGTTTGACAACATTAAAATTGTGTATAGGGAAGAACAATAGCAAATTCGAAACATAAGGGGACTTTCCAGAATTGTTATTTGTTGTTTCCGACCTCATTAAACTTGCTTTGATGTGGGGTTCTTTCATGCATCATCTCTTGCCATGAGTAACAACATTTATTTGTCATGCATCATACTTGATTGTGCATCATGTCTTGTTTATGCTTATGTGTTTACCATGTCGTTTGCTTCTTTTCGGTTGTGCTTCTTCTCGATAGTTTCGGTTACGTTGCGATTGTGACGATGTACGTTTGTTCATCTACTTCATGGACTTGATCTTCTTCCGAGCGGGATTTCAGGCATGATGAGCATTACCCTGGATACCACTACTATCTGTGCTCTACTAGTTGTCTCGATGCTATCGCTATGTCGCGCTACCTACCACTTGTTTGTCAAGCCTCCCAAATTGCCATGATAAGCCTCTAACCTTTTCCACCATCCCAACAGGTTGTCGTTTGGCTATGTTACCACTTTGCTTAGCCCCTCTTATAGCATTGCTAGTTGCAGGTGCAGTTGCAGGTTGTTCCATGTTGGAACATGGATATCATGGGATATCACAATATCTCTTATTTAATTAATGCATCTATATACTTTGTAATGGGTGGAATGCTCAGCCTTTTGCCTGGTGTTTTGTTCCACTCTTTCCGCCATAGTTTCTGTAATGCTGGTGTTATGATCCTTGATTATCGTTCCTAACGCGCTCAGGGGAATGGGACCCTCTTGACAGTTCGCTTTGAATAACCACTTCTAGCAAGGTCCAAGATTGGTTTTAACATTTGCCCAACATAATAACAAACCTGATAATAAATTTGACGCATAGGGAGTTAGCGCTAACTGAGGTTCATTATTCAACATAATACAAGGGGCCAGTGCTGATGGTGCTGGTCCAAACTAGAGCATCGTGCAGGCTACCTGGGGCAACTCGGGACGTCAGTTACTGTACGCTTAGCTCATCCGTCGTGTCCTGAGAACGAGATACGGGGCTCCTATCGGGATTGTCGACACGTTGGGAGGTCTTGCTGGACTTGTGTTACCATTGTTGAAATGTCTTGTGCACCGGGATTCCGAGGATACTTCGGGCTGACTCGAGGTTGAACGGGTTTTCTTGAGGTTGAGGTATTTCCACCACAACTTGTGTTGGTGTTGTAGGGTGAAAACCCAGAGGGGATCTTTTCACACTTGGAGGGGGAAAAGAGGAAGAACACTCAAGAACACAAGACAAAAATCACTCAAACAAACCCAAATATCACATCCACTAGAGTAGCATACATGAGATCCACAAGATTACAAGATCAATTCAAGGAAAATAGCACTAGGGTAAGGTTCGTCCCACTAGGGAGGTCTTGCATCCAAAGAGGATCTTCTCCAAGAGGAGGGCTTGATCTCCAAGAGGAGGTGTAGATCTCCTAGAGGAGGAAGATGAGCAAAGCCCTCTTTTATGTTCTAAATACTTTGCTAACCTCTCCAATGAGCTAGGTGGGGGGTAATTATAGTTTTTACATGAAATAAGAGAGGAGGAGGGGGGGTTAAAGGCCAAAGACCCAAAGAGGCACGCATGCTCTCGGTATTGTCCGGGCACCCGGGGTCATGGGGGCCGGGCACCCGGACCGGCCAGTGGCCATCCACAGGTTCGGCCAGGCACCCGGAGGCGAGGGGACCGGGCACCCGACCCATACAGGGGCTCGGCTAGAGGTGGCCCGGGCACCCGGGGTCCCAAGCCCGGGCACCCGGGGTGGAGCCAGACAGGCGGCTGGGAGGGGCCGGGCACCCGGGGGTCCCAGGCCCGGGCACCCGGTGGGGCAGCCAGCGGCTGGGAGAGGAGGGCCCGGGCACCCGGGAGCCAAGGGGCCGGGTACCCGGGGTAGGCCGGGGCAGCTCCCAGGTGGTGAGGCCAGGCACCCGAGGTTGGGGAGGCCGGGCACCCGGAGTTTCCAGGTTTTTTTCCTCCTTTCTTCCTTCTTCGCTCTTATCCTTCGTGTATGCTTGGATCTCCGTCTTCTCCTCCTCACGATCATCTTCTTCGTACCTAAGAACGCATAGTGTATCTCTTTGAGGTAGAATCCCATTCTCAAGTGAAACCGAACGAATCTCGGAGAGGAAAGAAGTGACCTCGTTCTCGATGTTGCATGCACGTGTGATATGTCTCCGTCGTATCTATAATTTTTGATTGTTCCATGCCAATATTCTACAACTTTTATATACTTTTGGCAACTTTTTATACTATTTTTGGGACTAACATATTGATCCAGTGCCCAGTGCCAGTTCCTGTTTGTTGCATGTTTCATGTTTCGCAGAAACCCAATATCAAACGGAGTCCAAATGGGGTAAAAACGGACATAGAATTATTTTGGAATATTTATGATTTTTGAGAAGTAAAATCAACGCGAGACGATGCCCGAGGGGGCCACGAGACAGGGGGGCGCCCCCCAGGGAGTCAGGCTCTCCCTGGACTCTCCTGGGCACCCCGTAAGGCGGTTGACACCCTTCATTTTTGCCGCAAGAAAGATAATTTTATGAGAAAAATCTGGGCAAAAGATTCACCCCAATCGGAGTTACGGATCTCCGGATATAGAAGAAATGATGAAGGGGTGGAATCTGGGAACGCAGAAACAGAGAGAAACAAAGAGATAGATCCAATCTCGGAGGGGCTCTCGCCCCTCCCACGCCATGGGAGCCAAGGACCAGAGGGGAAACCCTTCTCCCATCTAGGGAGAAGGTCAAGGAAGAAGAAGAAGAAGAAGAAGAAGAAGAAGGGGGGCTCTCTCCCCCTTGCTTCCGGTGGCGCCAGAACGCTGCCGGGGGCCATCATCATCACCGCGATCTTCACCAACACCCCCATCATCTTCACCAACATCTCCATCACCTTCCCCCTTCTATCTACAGCGGTCCACTCTCCCGCAACCCGCTGTACCCTCTACTTGAACATGGTGCTTTATGCTTCATATTATTATCCAATGATGTGTTGCCATCCTATGATGTCTGAGTAGATTTTCGTTGTCCTACCGGTGATTGATGAATTGCTATGATTGGTTTAATTTGCTTGTGGTTATGTTGCTGTCCTATTGTGCCCTCCATGTCGCGCAAGTGTGAGGGATTCCCGCTATAGGGTGTTGCAGTACGTTCATGATTCGCTTATAGCGGGTTGCTTGAGTGATAGAAGCATAAACCCGAGTAAGGGGGTTGTGGCGCATGGGATAAAGGGGACTTGATGCTTTAATGCTATGGTTGGGTTTTACCTTAATGATCTTTAGTAGTTGCGGATGCTTGCTAGAGTTCCAATCATAAGTGCATATGATCCAAGAAGAGAAAGTATGTTAGCTTATGCCTCTCCCACATAAAACTTGCTATCGGTCTAGTAACGTAGTCAATTGCTTAGGGACAATTTCACAACTCCTACCACCACTTTTCCACACTCGCTATATTTACTTTATTGCTTCTTTATCTAAACAGCCCCTACTTTTTATTTACACGTTCTTTATTATCTTGCAAACCTATCCTATCACACCTACAAAGTACTTCTAGTTTCATACTTGTTCTAGGTAAAGCGAATGTTAAGCGTGCGTAGAGTTGTATCGGTGGTCGACAGAACTTGAGGGAATATTTGTTCTACCTTTAGCTCCTCGTTGGGTTCGACACTCTTACTTATATAAAGAGGCTACAATTATCCCCTATACTTGTGGGTTATCAAGACCTTTTTCTGGCGCCGTTGCCGGGGAGTCATAGCGTGGGGTGAATATTCTCGTGTGTGCTTGTTTGCTTTATCACTAAGTAATTTTTATTTGCTGTTCTTAGTTGTTTTCTATCTTTAGTTATGGGTAGGAAACGCAAAATACCAAAAACATTAGTTGTACCTACTGAACCAATGGTTGAAGAACCACTCAAAATCTATCACACTCCTAAAGCTTTTTACTTGGATCATCTTCAATCCCTTTGTGCTCGTGCTGAAACCCCAACTAGCTTAGTTGAGGGCAAATCTTTAGATGAGCATGCTTGTTATGTGCGGCACCATATATCTGAAAAAGAGAAACTTTTACTGGATCAAATTCATCGTTTGCAATGCTATGCTTGGACTTTATGTGAAATATATGATGTTACTTGTTGTTCTAAAAACCCTAAGAAACACCTTCCCTACCAATGTGAGTTTATTGATAATGGAATCGTATCTTCGTATGCTAAGGGTGTTTATAATTACTATGATGTTCAACAAATTGAAGAATTTGTTGCTTTTAAGGGTGCTTATGAAATTGCTTCTTTGATTGAAAAGTATGATGCTACTCTCTACAAATCTGAAAATTTTGCCATACTTGAATATTCTTATGATAATTATGCTTCTAATTCCTATGTTAAACTATATATTGAGAAATTCTCCGATGTCCAAGAAGAGACTAATATTTTGCAGGAAGCTATGGAAGAAGAAATTGATGAAACTGTGAGCTTATTGGACGAAAAAGATGATGAGGAGAGCGAAGAACAAAAGGAGGAAGAGCGGATTAGCTACCCGTGCCCACCTTCTAATGAGAGTAACTCTTCAACTCATACATTGTTTAATTTCCCTTCGTGCTTACCGAAGGATGATTGCTATGATGATTACTATGATGATTGCTATGATGATTGTTATGATCCCGTTGATTCTCTTGAAACATCCATTGATTACTATGCTTGTGGCCAAGATGCCAATATGAATTATGCTTATGGAGATGAACTTGCTATAGTTCCTTATGTTAAACATGAAATTGTTGCTATTGCACCCACGCATGATAGTCCTATTATCTTTTTGAATTCTCCCGATTACACTATATCGGAGAAGTTTGTGCTTATTAAGGATTTTATTGATTGGTTGCCTTTTACTATTGCACATGATAATTTTGATAGATATAATATGCATGTGCTTTCTGCTCCTACTTGTAATTATTATGAGAGAGAAACTATATCTCCACCTCTCTGTGTTTCCAATATGATAGAATTGCAAGAAACTGCTTATACTATGCATTGGCCTTTACTATGTGTGCATGAAATGTTCTTTTATGACATGCCGATGCTTAGGAAGAGAGTTAGACTTCGTTGTTGCATGATATATGTTACTTTGTGCTCACTACTAAATTATAAATCATTGTTAATTAAAATTGGCTTTGATATACCTTGGGATCCGGGTGGATTCATTACTTGAGCACTATATGCCTAGCTTAATGGCTTCAAAGAAAGCGCTGCCAGGGAGACAACCCGGAAGTTTTAGAGAGTCATTTATTTCTGTTGAGTGCTTTTATATAGTTAAAAAAAATATAAAGAGGGGAACCCAAAACTTTTCAAAAAGGAAAGTGAAAGTGAGAGAGACAAGCATTGTTGAAGTGGGAGAGCTCCTTGAACTTTGTTCATGCTCACGGAAACTTTGTGAATATTAATTACAGAAACTTTTCATCAAAAATAATTATCCCCTTGTACAATTCCATTTTATTATAAAAATAATGTGCTAAAGTTTGCCTTTAGGATGTTTTCAATGCTTGTTGCTTTGTACGGTGCAGGACAGAAACTTTGGCTGTAGTACGCGATTTTATATTTTTTACTGGAACGTCAAATGGTTATGATTCTCTTTGCAATGTCTTGCTGTACGAATTTTTTATTTTTCCTAATTTTGGTAGAATTTTTGGGGTACCAGAAGTATGGTGAATGCTCAGATTGCTACAGACTGTTCTGTTTTTGACTGATTCTGTTTTTTGATGCATAGTTTGCTTGTTTTGATGAATCTATCAATTTATAGCAGTGGATTAAGCCATGGAAAAGTTATATTACAGTAGACACAATGCAAATAAAAAATATGAATTGGTTTGATACAGTACTTAGAGTAGTGATTTGCTTTATTATACTAACAGATCTTACCAAGTTTTCTGTTGAAGTTTTGTGTGGATGAAGTGTTTGATCGAGGAGGTCTCGATATGAGGAAAAGGAAGAGAGGCAAGATCTCAAGCTTGGGGATGCCCAAGGCACCCCTAGTAAATATTCAAGGATACTCAAGCATCTAAGCTTGGGGATGCCCCGGAAGGCATCCCCTCTTTCTTCAACAAGTATCGGTATGTTTTCGTATTCATTTCGTTCATGCGATATGTGCAAGTCTTGGAGCATCTTTTGCATTTAGTTTTCATTTTTTTTCTTTTATGCACCATGCTGGTATGAGATAGTCCTTGGTTGATTTATAGAATGCTCATTGCACTTCACTTAAATCTTTTGAGTATGGCTTTATAGAATGCTTCATATGCTTCGCTTATATCTCTTGAAGTTTGGATTGCCTGTTTCTCTTCACATAGAAAACCGCCATTTGTAGAATGCTCTTTTGCTTCACTTATATTTGTTAGAGCATGGGCATATCTTTTGTATAAAGAACTAAACTCTCTTGCTTCACTTATTTCTATTTAGAGAGATGACGTGAATTGGTCATTCACATGGTTAGTCATAAAATCCTACATAAAATTTGTAGATCACTGAATATGATATGTTTGATTCCTTGCAATAGTTTTACGATATAAATGTGGTGATATTAGAGTTGTGCTAGTGGGGTAATTGTGAAATTGAGAAATACTTGTGTTGAGGTTTGCAAGTCTCGTAGCATGCACGTATGGTAACCGTTGTGTGACAAACTTGAAGCATGGGTTGTTCTTTGATTGCCTTCCTTATGAGTGGAGGTCGGGATCGCGCCATGGTTAACTCCTACCAACCTTTCCCCTAGGAGCATGTGTAGTAGTACTTTGCTTCGAGGGCAAGTAGACTTTTGCAATAAGTATATGAGTTCTTTATGACTAATGTGAGTCCATGGATTATACGCACTCTTACCTTTCCGCAATTTGCTAGCCTCTACGGTACCGTGCATTGCCCTTTCTCACCTCGAGAGTTGTTGCAAACTTTACCGGTGCATCCAAACCCCGTGATATGATACGCTCTATCACACATAAGCCTCATTATATCTTTCTCAAAAAAGCCACCATACCTAACTATTATGGCATTTCCATAGCCATTCCGAGATATATTGCCATGCAACTTCCATCATCATCATATACATGACTTGAGCATTCATTGTCATATTGCTTTGCATGATCGTAAGATAGCTAGCATGATGTTTTCATGGCTTGTCCGTTTGATGTCATTGCTACGCTAGATCATCGCATCCCGGTACACCGCCGGAGGCATTCATATGGAGTCATATCTTTGTTCTAGATATCGAGTTGTAATATTGATTTGTAAGTAAATAAAAGTGTGATGATTATCATTATTAGAGCATTGCCCCAGTGAGGAAAGGATGATGGAGACTATGATTCCCCCATAAGTCGGGATGAGACTCCAGACTTTATGAAAAATAAAAGAGGCCAAAGAAGCCCAAATGAAAAAAAGAGGCCAAAGAAGCCCACCAAAAAAATAAAAAGAAAAAAAGAAAATAAAAAATGAGAGAAAAATAGAGAAGGGGCAATGTTACTATCCTTTTACCACACTTGTGCTTCAGAGTAGCACCATGTTCTTCATATAGAGAGTCTCTTGAGTTATCACTTTCATATACTAGTGGGAATTTTCATTATAGAACTTGGCTTGTATATTCCGATGATGGGCTTCCTCAAACGCTCGAGGTCGTCATGAGCAAGCAAGTTGGATGCACACCCACTTAGTTTCTAGTTTGAGCTTTCATACACTTATAGCTCTTAGTGCATCCGTTGCATGGCAATCCCTACTCCTCGCATTGACATCAATTTCTTGGCATCTCCATAGCCCATTCATTAGCCGCGTCGATGTGAGACTTTCTCCCTTTTTGTCTTCTCCACATAAAACCTCCACCATCATATTCTATTCCACCTATAGTGCTATATCCAAGGCTTGCGCTCATGTATTGCGTGAGGGTTGAAAAAGCTGAAGCGCGTTAAAAAGTATGAACCAATTGCTTGGCTAAAACTGGGGTTGTGCATGATGGGAGCATTTTGTGTGACGAAAATGAAGCATGGCCAAACTATATGATTTTGTAGGGATAAGCTTTCTTTGGCTCTGTTATTTTGATAAGACATAGTTTCTTTATTAGTATGCTTGAAATATTATTGTTTTTATGTCAAATGATAGACTATTGCTTTGAATCACCCGTGTCTTAATATTCATGCCATGATTAGACATATGATCAAGATTATGCTAGGTAGCATTTCACATCAAAAATTATCTTTTTTATCATTTACCTACTCGAGGACGAGCAGAAATTAAGCTTGGGGATGCTGATACGTCTTCGTCGTATCTATAATTTTTGATTGTTCCATACCAATATTCTACAACTTTTATATACTTTTGGCAACTTTTTATACTATTTTTGGGACTAACATATTGATCCAGTGCCCAGTGCCAGTTCCTGTTTGTTGCATGTTTCATGTTTCGCAGAAACCCAATACCAAACGGAGTCCAAACGGGATAAAAACAGAGTCCAATAAATTTCAGCACTTAGTAGTAATTTTGCCTTACCAATTTCCACTTACCAAGAGCGCTTCACTCCCCGGCAACTGCACCAGAAAAGAGCCTTGATGACCCACAAGTATAGGGGATCAATCGTAGTCCTTTCGATAAGTAAGAGTGTGTAACATCTCAAAATTCTAAATTTTGGAATGTTATATTTAATAAATGATTATGATTGTTTGTTTGATTGTTGTGTGATTGATTGTGTAAAATTGTGTGGGAATCTAAACTTTTTAAAAGTTGAATGAGAGGGAATAAAAGGACTTTCCCAAAACATTCATCTTGCATTTTGATCTCCATGACTTCAAATTCATCACAAAACCCTAGAGTGAAGGTAATACGACTTCTTCTATTTAAAGAAATGAAAAGGGTTTCTAAAAAAGATTTGAATTCCAATTGAAAATAGTCCAACTCAGAAACTTAATGCCACTTAAGAATTTTCATGAGAGAAGATAATAGGACTTCTTAAAATTATATGAAATAGGGTGGGGAGTGATGAGGACCACTTTTAAAATTTATTCGAATCACTTTTGGAGAGTTTTTCCTTTGAGTTTGAAATTCATTTATTCAAATAAAATAAAAGAGAGAGGATAATATGACTTCCTCAATAACAATAGAGTTGGAGAAATTTTTAGAATACTATTTGGAGTTCTTCAAGCTTATTTGGTATTTATTTTATTTGCAAAAAGTGCATTAATTGCATTATGAAAAATATATTCAAAATAATGTGAGCAGGAATTATTGTCCACTATGCTCGATATATTCATTAGTGCTTTTAGAAACTTATGTGGTATTTATAGAAATTCATTTGAATTTGTTTGGATCTAAAATGTTTTTCTATAAGAAAAAAACTAAACACACACACACATAGGCACACACTCAGGCCTAGGAGCCAAGCCAGCCGCTCGCCAATTTGGCCCAGGCTTGTCTCGCGCGCCCGATTTCCTTCGCGTCGGCCGCCCGTCCTCGCTCGCGTTTCCCCGCTCCCGCTAACTGGTGGGACCCCCCACATTATCCCCAACCTCCAGCGTAGAGCAATGGAGGGACGCTGCGCTCGATGCCCAGACCAGCCAGCCGCTTCCCTCGCAGATGGGGCTTATCTGCAGCCACCAGAGCCTCTACCACGCCTATAAAACCCCTTGGACGCCCTCTCTCAATCCCGCCGTCTTGCATCATCCCCCGCCGCTCGCACTGGGTGCCCTCGCCGTTTGAATCTAGTCGAAGCCGAGCCGCTCCTCCGATGATTACGTCGCCGGTGATGCACCCGAGCCCTCGTTTTCTTTGTCAATTTATTCCCCTTGTCCGTGCGTAGCCGTTTGACATATTTTCTTCCCCTAGGATCCGCCGGAGAAGCCACCCACTCGATGCCGAGCCGCCAGAGCTCGCGCAACTCTCCAGAGCCCCACCATCTTCGTCCCGTCCCTTCCAGACAACGCCGACGCCCCGCGCCACCACTCCGCAAAAGCCCTCGACACGCCGGACCCCGCTGCCTCCTCCCCCCGCCGGAACCTGCCGGAGCCATCGTCCCGCTGACGCCGAGCCCCTACCAGACGCCGTTGCCTCTGTGAGTTGTCCCCTCATTCATTTAGATTAGTTTTATTTAATTCGAACCGGTACGCGGTTAACAACGAGTGTTGTTTAAAACATTTGGTTTTATTTTAAACCGACCAGCCGGTTCACTTAGTTTAGCCGCAGTGCGCCGTTTTTATTATTTACCAGTCCTTTGCTGGTTTAGCCTCGTAACACACACTTTTCAGCCAACCATAGGCCGCCACGTGGCCAGGGACCTTTGCGTGTTTATTTTGCTTCACTTTTGTTAGTCCCTGTAAATTGCCGATTAGTCCCTGATCTTAGAATAGCCACAACTTTTAAACTATAGGTCCAAATTCGATGAAACCAGCGGCAAATTCTTGTATCAATTAGATCTACCCAGAGGACCTATCTTTGCAAACTTTTGTATATTTAAAATTTGAATTGTTTTAAATTCAAATTTAAACTCTATTCGGCTATATCTCCTAAACCGTAGCCCTGTTTGAATTGATTTTTTTGCACTTTGTCACCATAGCTAAACCCTATGATTTGGACCATTGCCACAATATTTTTCACACAGCGGGATCTATCCATGGTTGTTTTATTACTATACCATGTATGCACATTATTTCACATCACTTTTTGAACCATTTGTCACATGTTGTTTTGCACTTACAAAATTTTGTGATGGTTGAGTGTGTTGGGTTTTCATTTAGGTTTTTTCAAGTGTTTTTGTTGTGCATGTTATTTTGGTTCTCTAAAGTGATTACTTATGTGAGTCTATTTACTTTGACAATAGATTGCCTGAAGTGCGAAGCAAATTACTATCATTCTCTAGAATTGAACCACTAGTAGCAAGGCAAGTTCATATTTGACCATACTTTTAATTACCTATGTTTTTTATATGCACTTAGTCCTTTGTGGTAGGATTGCATGGTAGGGATTTATGCCGAATGGCTATGAGCTTACCTAGTAGTTCCATTGAGGTAGGTCTAAACTATACAACCTTTGTCACCGTTGTGTAAGTTTGTTTTTTCCTCGCTGATGTAGACGTGGATTGGGAAGTGTTCACGGCGAGACATGAGTGACAAAGTAGTAATTAGGACCAAGACTTTTAAATGAACTACCTGGGCGGAATTGGTTTGGATGGTGGCGAAGTATAGTGGGAGCATGCATGGGAAATCTATGGTGGTGCACCACTAGTAGTCTGCCGCCCAGGCTCAAAGGGATCAAACATGTTTTCATGTCTAGAAGCTTACGTGTGCAGCCACAAGCCAATATGGGCTCTGGCTTAGTTGAGTAGTTAGTGTGACCTCTTCCGGGATAGGCTAGCCGATGTAGAATGAGTAGGTGTACCAGCCAATCCCTGGGTTAAGGGGAAAATACTTTTGAAAGACTAGGTCTCGGTCATCCTATTCTGAAACGCCAGGCAGTGCAAGAACTTCAAGGGAGGCGATTGAGTCTTGTGGGGAAAAGTGTGCAAACCTCTACAAAGTGTTAAAACCTAATCGATTAGCCATGTCCCCGGTTACGGACAACTTGGGCATCTAGTAGTGGAAATGTTGGGAGATCTCGTCACTCTTAATTTAAACAGTTGGGTTTTAAATGAAACTTTGGGAATGGACTGAGTTGGGTTTGCCAACTCATCCTAACCGGTGGGACCCCCAACTTATCGTCCCCAACCTCCCGCGCAGAGCACGGGAGGGATGCCACGCTCAGCGCCCGAACCCGCCGGCCGCTTCCCTCGTGGATGGGGCTTACCCGCTAGCCACCGAAGCCTCTACCGCGCCTATAAAACCCCTCGGACGCCCTCTCACAATCCCGCCATCTCGCATCATCCCTCGCCTCTTGCACTGGGCGCCCTCGCCGTTTGAATCTCTCCGGAGCAGTGCCACTGCACCGACGATTACGTCGTCGGTGGTGCACCCGAGCCCTAGTTTTCTTTGTCAATTTATTCCCCTTGTCAGTGCATATCCGTTTAACATATTTTCTTCCCCTAGGATCCGTCGGCGAAGCCACCCACTCGATGCCGAGCCGCCAGAGCTCACGCAACTCGCCGAAGCCCCGTCGTCTTTGCCCCGCCCCTTCCAGACCAAGCCGACACCCCACACCACCACTCCCCGGACGGCCTCGACACGCCGGACCCCGCCACCGGAACCCGCCGGAGCCGCCGCCCCTCCGACGCCAAGCCCCTGCCGGACACCGTTGCATCTATGAGCCGCCCCCTCGTTCATGTAGATTAGTTTTTTTAATTTGAACCGGTACGCGGTTAACTGCGAGTGTTGTTTAAAATGTTCGGTTTTATTTTAAATCGACCAGCCAGTAGTTTAGCCGCAGTGTGCCATTTTTATTATTTACTAGCCATTCGCTGGTTTACCCACGTAACACACACTTTTTAGCCAACCAGAGGCCGCCACGTGGCCAGGGACCTTTGTGTGTTTATTTTGCTTCACGGTTAGTCCCTCTAAATTGCCGATTAGTTCCTGATCTTAGAATAGCTACAACTTTTAAACCGTAGGTCCAAATTCAATGAAACCAATGGCAAATTCTTCGTATCGATTAGATCTACCCAGAGGACCTATCTTTGCAAACTTTTGTATTCAAAATTTGAATGTTTTAAATTCAAATTTAAACTCTATTCGGCTATATCTCCTAAACCATAGCCCCGTTTGAATTGATTCTTTTTGCACTTTGTCACCATAGCTTAACCCTATGACTTGGACTGTTGCCACAATATTTTTTACACGGCTGGGATCTATCCATGGTAGTTTTATTACTATGCCATGTATGCACATTATTTCACATCACTTTTCTAACCATTTGTCACATGTTGTTTTGCACTTAGAAATTTTTGTGATGGTTGAGTGTATTGGGTTTTCTTTTGGTTTTTTTCGAGTCTTTTTGTTGTGCATGTTATTTTGGTTCTCTGGAGTGATTGCTTATGTGAGTCCATTTACTTTGACGATAGATTGCCCGAAGTGTGAAGCAAATTACTATCATTCTCTAGAATTGAACCACCAGCACCAAGGCAAGTTCACATTTGACCATACTTTTAATTACCTATGTTTTCTTATATGCACTTAGTCCTTTGTGGTAGGATTGCATGGTAGGGATTTATGTCGAATGGCTATGCTCTTATCTAGTAGTTCGTTTGAGGTAGGTCTGAACTATACAACCTTTGTCACCACTGTGTACGTTTGTTTTTGCCTCGCTGATGTAGACGTGGATTGGGAAGTGGTCACGACGAGGCATGAGTGAAAAAGTAGTAACTAGGACCAAGACTTTTAAATGAACTACCTGGGCGAAATTGGTTTGAATGGTGGCGAAGTACATTGGGAGCATGCATGGGAAATCCATGGTGGTGCACCACTAGTGGTCTGTCGCCTAGGCTCAAACGAATCAAACGTGTTTTCATGTGTAGAAGCTTGCATGTGCAACTATAAGCCGATATGGGCTCTGGTTTAGTTGAGTAGTTAGTGTGACCTCTTCCGGGATAGGCTAGCAGATGTAGAATGAGTAGGTGTACCGGCCTATCCGTGGGTTAAGGGGAAATACTTTCGAAAGACTAGGTCTCGGTCATCCTATTCTCAAACGCTAGGCAGTGCGAGAACTTCAAGGGAGGCGATCGAGTCTTGTGGATAAAAGTGCACAGACCTTTGTAGAGTGTTAAAACCTAATCAATTAGCCGTATCCCGGTTACAGACAACTTGAGCATCTAGTAGTGGACATGTCGAGAGATCTCGTCACTCTTAATTTAAACAGTTGGGTTTTAAATGAAACTTTGGGAATGGATTTAGTTGGGTTTGCCAACTCATCCTATGCTATTACTGTAGTGGTAGAATAATATCTTTTATTCTAGGGAAAAACTAGCTTTATGCAAAACTGAACTTAGAGATTTCCACAAGCCAAATTGCATGTACAAATAGGTTCTTTATACTCTTATGATGTGACTTGCCAGTACATTCCATGTACTGACCTACAAGGCTGCAACGTCTTATGTTGCTAGAATTTCTATGACAAGTAAGAGTTACGTTTTAGGGTTACGGTCTACACTCAACTTGCCGTTGGCGTTGATGGGAATCCACACCCGTTTGATTGTTTCCGCTGAGACTTATGAGGTATATATCAGTTTTACGTTATTTATACATGTGATTGCACTTTGATATATACATTGATGTACTGTGCGTGGCAGCATACCGATCCAAGGATGGCACAGATACACATAGGCTTGACTGTTTGAGGTCGGGTCGCTACAGAGTGTTGAAGCCAACGAGGAGCAGAAGGAAATGACAAGTGGTTCTCAGCAAGGTATTTTCTGCATGCAATGAAATAGTCGATAACAGATAGTTTGATAGCAAGATAATTTGTAACAAGCAAGTAACAGTAATGCTAAATAATGTGCATCAAGGTAGCCCAATCCTTTCGTGGCAAAGGACATGCCAAAACAGTCTCTTATGGTAAGCAAAGCATTCTTTAGGGGACATGGGAATTTCATCATATCAGTTTCATCATGTTGATTTGGTTCGTGTTCGCTACTTTGATAATTTGATAAGTGGGTGGACCAGTGCTTAGGTGTTGTTCTTACTTGAACAAACCTCATACTTATGATTAACCCCCTCGCAAGCATCGCAACTATGAGAAAAGTATTACAATAAAAATCCAACCATAGCTTTAAACTTTGGATCCAAATCAGCCCCTTACGAAGTAGCGCATAAACTATAGTTTAAGCTTCTGTCACTCAAACCCATCATCTAATTACTACTCCACAATGCATACCGTTAGTCCGAAATATGGTGAAGTGCCATGTAGTCAACGTTCACATGACAACACTAAGGGAATCACAACATACATATCATCAAAATATCAAACACATATCAAGTTTACATGATTACTTGCAACATGACTTCTCCCATGACCTCAAGAACAAAAGTAACTACTCACAAATGATAATCATGCTCAAGATCAGAGGGGTATTAAATAGCATAATGGCCTGAACATATCATCTTCCACCAAATAAACCATATAGTAATCAACTACAAGATGTAATCAACACTACTAGTCACCCACAAGTACCAATCT
Source organism: Triticum aestivum (assembly GCF_018294505.1). NCBI lineage: Eukaryota > Viridiplantae > Streptophyta > Magnoliopsida > Poales > Poaceae > Triticum > Triticum aestivum. The sequence continues at coordinate 307,529,533 of NC_057810.1, read as the reverse complement.
AAGGTTCCGGTACAAAGATTGAACACAAGGGATGAACTAGGGTTTGAGAGGAGATGGTGCTGTTGAAGATGTTGATGGAGATGGCGCTCCCAAAGATGGGACAGTTGTTGGTGATGGCGATGACGATGATTTCCCCCTTCGGGAGGGAAGTTCCCTTGACGGAATCGCTCCACCGGAGGGCAAAAGTGCTCCTGCCCAAGTTCCGCCTCGAGATGGCAGCGCTTCATCCTGAAAGTCCTCTCCTTATTTTTTTTCTAGGTCAAAATGACTTATATACCAGAAGAGGGGCACCGGAGGTGGGCCTGGGAGGGCACAACCCACCAGGCCGCGCCTGGGCTCCCTAGCGCACCCAGGTGGGTTGTGCCCACCTGGTGGGCCCCCTCTGGTGGGCCCCCTCTGGTAGTTATTTGCTCTAATATTCTTCATATATTCCAGAACAATTCTCCGTAAATTTTCAGCCCCCTTTGGTAACTCTGACGTAGCTTTTTCAGGTCAGAATTCCAACTGCCGACATTCTCGCTCTTTGTGTAAACCTTGCATAATATGAGAGAAAAGGCATTAGAAATACTCTAAAAAGCATTATTATGCATAAAAACACTATAAATAACAGTAGGAAAACATGATGCAAAATGGACGTATCAATCATCATCAATAGAAACAAGAGCAGGACGTAGGGTTTTACCTCCATCAAGAGGGCCCGAACCTGAGTATACACCGTTAACTTCGTCTCCTGTCACTGATCCAAGATCCACAGCTCGGGACCCCCTACCCCGAGGTCTGCCGATTTGGCACTAACAACGCCTCCAGGCCACCAACCCCGCATACAGGATGTTTTTCACCACGTCAACTGCTCACCCACGTGCCTGTTCTCCCACGTCACACTATGCCCCCCTAACTATCAGCCTCTTTCTAGAGCGCGTCTATACCTCCCCTTTTTGTCCAGCTCTAGCCAGTGCCATGGGGACCACACGCCCGACGCCACGGTCGCCCACACAGCCTCCTGATACGTCTTCGACGTATCTATAATTATTGTTAAATGCTATTATATTATCAATTTTGTATGATTTGTATGCTATTTTATATTATTTTTTGGGCTAACCTATTAATTTAGGGCTTAGTGCTAGTCCATGTTTTTTGCTTGTTTTTGGTTTATAGAAAATCCATACCTACAGAAGTCCAAACACGATGAAACTTTTCGAGAACTTTTTCTTGCAAGAGACCCTATAAGCTTCGAGGGAAGATGAGAAGACCCACGAGGGCACCACAAGCCAAGGAGGGCACGACCTGGGGGTAGGGCATGCCACCGTGACTTGTGGGCCCCTTGTAGCTCCGTTTGCCCTCATTCTAGGCCTATAAATTCCTATATATTCAGAAACCCTCGAAGCGAGACCCGACATAATTTTATAGCCGCTTCAAGCCTATGTTCCAAAGCGATACCATCTGGATCCCTATTCCGGTACTCTGTCAGAGGGGGGAATCACTTCATCAACCTCGATTCCTCCATGATGATGTGTGAGTTGTTCCTTTAGGGCCAACGGGTACATAATAGTAGCTAGATGGTTATCTCTCTATCTTGATCTTCAATACAATGATCTTCTCTAAGATCCATCTGATATAATCTTTTATTGTGTGGTTGTTGGGATCCAATGAATGGTGGGTTTATGATTAGATATTTATTGAACTTATATGAATCTTTTGAATTTTCTTTGCTGCATAATTTTATAGCTTTGTATTTCTCCCCGATCTATCTATCCACTTTGGCCAAGTTTGATTGATTTTATTTTTTTACTCTTTACTGGAAGACAACAGCCTCACAACTCTTTATTAAAACTTAAAACCACAAAGTTACAAAGTTACAAATTATAGGGAGAGTGAAAATTATACTTACAAAGAACCTATGGAAGGGAAGCTATCCAAGAGAGAAGGATGCCTCTATATTTACATTTAATCCTATGAGCTAAAAGAGAAATATCATGTACAATGTTTCTCCTCCAAGATCTAAAAGCAGGAGCCTCATTTCTGAAGATCTTGCCATATCTTTGAGTCCAAATATTCCATGTGGCAGTGAACACCACTCCAGAAAAGAAAGGGAAGCCAAAGTCCCTCCTGGTAGCTAAGGCCATCTCATAAGTTGACTGGTTTGGTTGGGCCATCCAAGAAATCCCTAGGTAGCTCCAAACACATTGGCTGAAATTGCAAGCAAAGAAGAGATGGAGACGATCCTCATGACTGGAAGTATGGCACATTACAAAGGTGTCATCTTGAATGTTCTAGTGTCCGCGTTGCATCATATCTCTGGTATTCACGGTCCATCAAAAGAAGCTAACCAAACACTTTAAACTTAAGAATGCATGAGCATTTCCAGATCCACTTAAATATACGATCAACCACCAGATGTGAGTATCGAAACTCATAGTAGTCTTTGACTGAAACTCTTCAGACTTAGATGGCTATCCCCATATGTGCGGAGAGGTGTTTTTTAGTAGGTTCAATCATGCGGTGATCTTGCCCAATGACAAAAAGGGCAAAGACACATACTTGCACTGCAAAAAAAAAACACAGATCTGTGACATTATGGCCCGAACGAATTTTTTTCTGTCATGGTTATGCCACTTCTACGATGATAATTGTGACAAAAACACGTATCATCATAGATGTGATGGGCTCGTACTTCTATGACAAAAAATCATGACAAAAAATGGGCTTTTCCTGGGCGGGCTGGGGACGCACCTGCATGACATTCTTTGGGCCGCCCATAACATAAAAAATCGTGGTAGAACTGAGGGCGAGGAAATTTTTGTGGAGTTCCCCGTTACGGTGGCTGGTCGGGGCCAAGCGATGTAGTATGGTTTGCATGTTTCTCTTTCGTACGCGCACGTGACTGAGCCCGAGCAAGAGGCGTTCGCTTATTGAACCCGAGTGATTGCACTGCTACGTACTGAAGCCGATTGATCGATCCTTTCGCTGCTAACTGAACCCAATCGATCACTGCTGCTGCTTACTGAAGCCAATCAAATTCCTGTGCAAGACATAACTAGCTAGTTGGGTTGCCTCTGGATGAACAGTGCTTGTTGCTACCGCGCGTGATACGTAGAACAAGTCGAGACATGGTGAGTCCAGCCGGTTTGTTGGCTGTGGATGAACAATTCCTAGTGGGGATTGGATGAACAGGACCCCGACCGTGTGTATGCGGTTGCCGTTGGATTAACATGACCCCGTGATAGTACGCGGTTGCCGCTGGATGAACAGGACCGCGAGGAGACTGCCACACACCCCAGCCGGTGGGTAGAGGATGAACATGACCATGTGGAGGCTGGTTGAACAGTAGTTGGTGGATGCTGGATGAAGAGTAGCCCATGGATGAATAGTGGTTGGTGGAGGTTGGAGGAGGTCGACATTGGATGAATAGTAGTAGGAGCAGGCTGGAGGAAGTCGACGATGGATGTACAGTAGCCCATGGAGGCTGGACCTAGGTAGTCGATGGTGGATGAACAGTAGCCCATGGAGCCCTGTTTTGCAGTATGCCACACCCCTCCCGGTTAACAGGACCCCGTTTCGACCATAGGCGATTGAGGAGAAGTCTGTTTCTTCCGTTTAGCGGTACGCCAGACCCCTCCCGATCAACATGGCCCGACGCGTAAGAGGGGTTGTCAATCCGTCTTGGGTAAAAGATAGATTGGTTTGTATGATTTTGGATAAATAGATCTCGCGAAAACATGAAATAAAATAAATAACAAAAAAATGCAGCAAGGTATTTTTGGGTATTTAGAATAATAGATCTGAAAATAAAAGTGACAAGTAATAGATCGGAAAGCAAATATGATAAAGAATAGACCCGGGGCCCGTAGATTTCACTAGTGGCTTCTCTCGAGAAAATAGCATACGGCGGGTAAACAAACTACTGTTGGGCAATTGATTGAACTTCAAATAATTATGAAGATATCCAGGCAATGATCATTATATAGGCATCACGTCCAAGATTAGTAGACCGACTCCTGCCTGCATCTACTACTATTACTCAACACATCAAACGCTATCCAGCATGCATCTAGTGTATTACATTCATGGAAAAATGGAGTAATGCAATAAGAACAATGACATGATGTAGACAAGATCTATTCATGTAGGAATAGACCCCATCTTGTTATCCTTAATGGCAACGATCGATACGTGTCTTGCTGCCCCTTCTGTCACTAGGAAAGAACTCCGCACGACTGAACCCATCACAAAGCACCTCTTCACATGGCAAGAAAAATCGATCTAGTTGGCCTAACTAAACGTAAGATTTGAAGAATAAATATGAGGCTATATGTAATCATGCATATAAGAGATCAAAACTCACATAACTTTCATGGATAAAATATATCTGATCATAAACTCAAAGTTCGTCAGATCCCAACAAACACACCGCAGAAAGAGTTACATCCAATATATCTCCAAGAGACCATTGTATTGAGAATCAAAAGAGAGAGAGAGGAAGCCATCTAGCTACTGCCTACGAACCCGTAGGTCTACAATGAACTACTCGCATCATCGGAGAGGCACCAATGAGGATGATGAACCCCTCTGTGATGGTGTCTATATTGGATCTGGTGGTTCTGGAACTTGCGGCAGCTGGAATTGTGTTTTGTCTACTCCCTTAGGGTTTTTGAATTTCCGGGGTATTTATAGAGCAAAGAGGTCGTGCAGGAGGCGGCCAAGGTAGGCACAACCACCGGAGTGCGGCTGGGCCCCAGGCGCGCCCAAGTGGGTTGTGTTTCCCTGGAACCCCCCTCTGCTACTTCTTTGGCCCAACAGGTGTCTTCTGGTCCAGAATTTTTTTTCAAAAAGTTTTTCTGCATTTGGACTCCGTTTGGTACTGATATTCTGCGAAGTAAAAAACAAGCAAAAACCAACAGGGCACTATGTCAATATGTTAGTCCCAAAAATGATATAAAGTTGCTATAAAATGATTGTAAAACATCCAAGAATGATAATAAGCATGTTCATCACATATTCTTTTCTTTTGTAGCATGGACATATGGACTTTTATATGATTTAAGGCAATAGGCTAGTTTTGAAATGAAGATTTAAATACTCAAGCATATCAACAAGCAACCATGTCTTCCTAAATATCAACACTAAAGCAAGTTATCACTAGCCCATCATGCTCAATCATTGATCCATTCATGAAACACACTCGCATATTAGCTACAACCAATGCTCAAGTACAATCATAGTGCCCCTTAGTTGGTGCTTTATAAGAGAAGATGGAGATTCAAATAAAAATAAAAATTTCATAAAGTAAATAAAGAGGCCCTTTGCAGAGTGAAGTAAGCATTTGTAGAGGTGCCAGAGCTCAAAGCGAAAAAATAGAGACAACACATTTTGGGTGGCATGCTTTTCCTGTCAACGAAAATGATCGAGTAGTTCCCAATACTTTCCATGCTAGATATATCATAGGCGGTTCCCATATAGAAAATAAAGTTTATTCGTTTTTCCACCATACTTTCACATTCCACGGCTAGCCGTATCCACGGGTCGTCTATACCAACACTTTCCAAGGAATTTATTATTTGACAACATAAAGTAAATTCATTTTTCATTTCGGGACTGGGCATCCCTAATACTTTTGCCGTACTCTCATGCAATGACAAGTGAATAAACACTCATCTTGAGAATAACACATCTAGCATGGAAAAATATTAGCCGCCCCCTACCGTTTCATGAGAGATATGAGCACACAAAAAGGAAATTATTCTGAAAATTAGAGATGGCACATACACATTTGAACATCAAGGGAATACCGCATATAGGTAGGTACGGTGGACTCATATGGCAAAACTGGGTTTAAGGATTTTGGATGCACAAGTAGTATTCCTACTTAGTACAAGTGAAGGCAATCAAATAGATTGAGAAGCATCCAACCAAGGAACGGAAAATTACATAAGCGAGCATTAAGCATAACTAACACCGAATAATGCACCACAAGTAGGATGTAGTTTCATTGCATAACTATTGAATTTTATGCTTGCATAGGGAATCACAAACCTTAACACCAATATTCTTACTAAAGTATAATTACTCACCAACATGACTCACATATCACTATCATCATATCACAAATTTATTACAAAGAATCAAGTTTATTTTGTCCAATGATCTTCATGAAAGTTTTAATTGTATCCCTCTTGAATATTTATCACTTTTGGACTAGTTTCATATGTTGCTTTTTATAAGCTCAAACAAATTTAAGTGAAGAGACATGAGCATAAAAATTTTCATCTCTCAAACTAATATAAGTGAAGCATGAGAGGATTTCTCCAAAATTTTACTAACTCTCAAATAAATCTAAGTGAAGCATGAGAAAAGTTCTTCAAAAAAATTAAAGCACACTGTGCTCAAAAAGATATAAGTGAATCACTAGAGCAATTCCATTGCTCAAAAAATTTAAGTGAAGCACACAGAGCAATTCTAACACATCTTAGGATAATTTTGGCTCTCTCAAATAGGTGTGCCCAGCAAGGATAGATTACTCAAACTGAAAATCAAAACAAGAAAAGACTCATATAATACAAGATGCTCCAAGCAAAACTCAAGATATGTGACGAATAAAAATATAGCTCCAAGTAAAATACTAATGGTCGTTAGAAGAAAGAGGGGATGCCACTCGGGGCGTCCCCAAGCTTAGTTGCTTGTTTCTCTTTGGATAATTACTTGGGGTGCCATGTGGCATCCCCAAGCTTAGGCTCTTTTTACTCCTTATTCCTTCATCCATCCTAATCTCACCCAAAACTTGAAAACTTCAATCACACAAAACTCAACAAAAACTTCGTGAGATCCGTTAGTATAAGAAAGCAAATCACTACTCTAAGTACTGTTGCAAACCCATTAATATTTAATTTTTGCATTATATCTACTGTATTCCAACTTTTATATGGCTTATACCATCCAATACAAACCATAGATTCATCAAAATAAGCACACAACGCAAAGAAAACAGAATCTGTCAAAAACAGAACAATCTGTGGAAACCTAAAAACTTCGTATACTTATGTAACTCAAAAAATTCTGAAAACTTAGGAAGATGTAGGAAATTTTTATATCAATCTTGTGTAAAAAAATCAGAATTTTTCATCAATCCTGTGATTTATTACAATTATTTCACTTGATGCAAAAGTTTCTGTTTTTCAACAAGATCAAATCAACTATCACCCAACATGATCCCAAAGGCTTTGCTTGGCCCAAACACTAACTAAAACATAAAAAACACAATCATAACAGAGGCATAATTGTGCAAACACTGAAGAACAGAAAGAAAAAGGCAAAAATAAATTTTATTCATTGGGTTGCCTCCCAACAAGCGCTATCATTTTATGCCCCTAGCTAGGCATAATGCATAGATTCAAGTATTGTCTTCTTTATTTCTAGATCCATAGGATGCCCTAATGATTGATTCATATGGTGGCTTGACTATTGCTCTAGGGAAGTGTTCCATCCCCTTTTTTTAGTGGAAATTGAAATTTAATATTGCCTTATTTCATATCAATCACGACACAATAGTATGTAAAAACGGTCTACCAAGTATAATTGGACAAGACGAATTACAATCAATATCAAGAACAATAAAATCTACGGGAACATACTTCCTATTTGCAAGAATAAGAACATCATTAATTCTTCCCAAAGGCTTTTTAATAGTAGAATCGGCCAAGTGCAAATTTAAAGAACACTCTTCAATATTGGTAAGACCAAGCACATCACATAAATATTTCGGAACTGTGAAAACACTAGCACCCAAGTCACATAAAGAAAACATTCATAATTTTTAATCTTGACTTTAATGGTGGGTTCCCATTCATCATGTAATTTTCTAGGAATTGAGAACTCTAATTTCAACTTTTCTTCCAAAGCTTTCATCATGGCATCTACAATGTGTTTAGTAAAAGCTTTCATTTGTTCATAAGCATGAGGTGAATTTATCATGGATTGCAAAAAATAAATACAATCAATAAAATAGAAATTATCATAATTAAAGTCTTTGTAATCCAAAAGAGTGGGCACACCACTAGTTAAAGTTTTGACCTCTCCAAACCCACTTTTATCAAATTTTTCAACAAGATTTCCACCCTCCGAATTATCGGGACGCCTTATAACTAAAGTTGAATCTTCTTCAGTCCCTTTATCATCAGTTTGAATCTTACTAAACAAAGAATCAATAGAAGAAAAACCACTCACTTCAAAATCTTCATCATTTTTATGAAAGCAATTACTAGAAAAAGCTCTTTCTAAAAATTCTCTTTTAGCTCTAGGCATACCGATTCTTTTCTTACTTTCATCCATAGAAACATATAAAGCTTTAATTGAGTCTTCAACCTTAGGCACAAAAATTTTCAACTTGAGATTTTCTACGTCATGAGAAATTCTATCAATGCTTCTAGACATATCATCAATCTTATTCAACTTTTCTTCTATCGTATTGTTGAAAACCTTTTAGGCATTGATAAATTATTTAATATTATTTTCAAGATCAGAGGTGTTACTGTTATTATTGTAAGAAAAATTTCCATAGGAATTACCATAATTATTAGAAGAATTTCGAGGAAAAGTCCCAGGATTAAAATTACCTCTATAAGCATTGTTATTAAAATTGTTTCATGAGACAAAATTCACATCTACGAGATCACTATTTTGCTCAATCAAAGTAGACAAAGGCACATAATTAAAATCAATAGGAACACTTTTATTAGAAACCAATTTCATAAGAGCATCAACTTTTTCACTCAAAGAATTTATTTCCTCAACCGAATTCAATTTTTTACTAGTGGGTGCTCTTTCGGTATGCCATTGTGAATAATTTTTCGTAATATTATTAAGCAATTTAGTAGCTTCACCCAATGTAATTTCCGTAAAAGTACCTCCCACGGTAGAATCTAAAAGATTTCTTGAAACAAAATTCAATCCCGCATAAAAAAATTGTATGATCATCCAAAGATTTAAACCATGAGTAGGACAATTTCTTAGGACCAATTTCATTCTTTCCCAAGATTGCGCAACATGTTCATGCTCAAGTTGCTTAATATTCATGATCTGAGTTCTAAAGGAAGGGATGATGCAGCACATGTACGGTTGGTATTTCCCTCGGTTATGAAACCAAGGTTATCGAACCAGTAGGAGAACCAAGCAACACTATGAAAACGGTACCTGCACACAAAGAACACATACTTGCAACCCGACGTGTAAGAGGGGTTGTCAATCCGTCTCGGGTAAAAGATAGATTTGTTTGTATGATTTTGGATAAATAGATCTCATGAAAACGCAAAATAAAATAAATAACAAAAAATTGCAGCAACGTATTTTTGGGTTTTTAGAATAATAGACTTGAAAATAGAAGTGGCAAATAATAGATTAGAAAGCAATTATGATAAAGAATAGACCTGGGGCCATAGATTTCACTAGTGGCTTCTTTTGAGAAAAATAGCATATGGCGGGTAAACAAATTACTGTTGGGCAATTGATAGAACTTCAGATAATTATGACAATATCCAGGCAATGATCATTATATAGGCATCACGTCCAAGATTAGTAGACTGACTCCTGCCAGCATCTACTACTCTTACTCCACACATCGACCGCTATCCAGCATGCATCTAGTGTATTAAGTTCATGAAAAACGGAGTAATGCAAGAAGAACGATGACATAATGTAGACAAGATATATTCATGTAGGAATAGACCCCATCTTGTTATCCTTAATGGCAACGATTAATACATGTCTTGCTGCCCCTTCTGTCACTGGAAAAGAACATCGCACAACCGAACCCATCACAAAGCACCTCTTCCCATGACAAAAAAAATGATCTAGTTTGCCTAACTAAACAGATTCGAAGAAGAAATACGAGTCTATAAGTAATCATGCATATAAGAGATCAAAACTCAAATAACTTTCATGGATAAAATAGATCTGATCATAAACTCAAATTTCATCGAATCCTAACAAACACACCGCAAAAAGAGTTATCAAATAGATCTCCAAGAGACCATTGTATTGGGAATCAAAAGAGAGAGAGAGAGGAAGCCATCTAGCTACTGCCTACGGACCCGTAGGTCTACAATGAACTACTCACGCATCATCGGAGAAGCATCAACGAGGATGATGAACCCCTCCGTGATGGTGTCTAGATTGGATCTGGTGGTTCTTGAACTTGCGGCGGCTGGAATTGTGTTTCGTCGACTCCCCTATGGTTTTTGGATTTCATGGGTATTTATAGAGCAAAGAGGCGGTGCGGGAGGTGGCCGAGGTGGGCACAACCAGTGCCCCTAGACGCGCCCAGGTGGGTTGTGGTCCCCTCAGAGCCCCCCTTTGGTACTTCTTTGGCCCAAACCGGTGTCTTCTGGTCTAGAAAAATTCTCCAAAAAGTTTCGCTGCGTTTGGTACATTAGAGATAATATAACACGCAAAAATTATAGATACATTGGAGACGTATCAAGGAACCATTTTTTTCTTGTAATAAAGGAGGCACTTGCTTGCGTACTACCATGATCGTAGTGGGTCCCTACTATCATCCTCACCATGTACAATCATCTCCTTATTCCTCTTGGTTGTTGACCATGTTGACAACACCAGAGGGCGGTAATTGCTTGTATCTGTGTTGGTAATTCCCCGAAGAGGAGAGGATGATGCAGCACATCAAAGATAAGTATTTCCCTCGGTTATGAAACCAAGGTTATCAATCTAGTAGGAGAACCAAGCAACACTATGTAAACAACACCTGCACAAAAACAACAAAAACTTGCAACCCAACGCGTAGAGGGGTTGACAATCCCTCCTCGGCATTGAGATAGATTAAATTGTATGATATTTGATAAATAAATCTAACTAAAACACAAAATAAAATAAATGAATATAGAAAAAGTGCAGCAAGGTATTTTTTGTTTTAATATGAAAGGAAATAGACCCGGGGCCGTAGATTTCACTAGAGGCTACTCTTGAGAAAATAACATACGGTGGGTAGACAAATGACCATTGGGCAATTGATAGAAAAACAAATAATTATGACGACATCCAATGCAATGATCATGTATATAGGCATCACACCCAAGATTAGTAGACTAACTCCTGGATGCATCTACTACTATTACTCCACACATCGACTGCTATCCAGCATGTATCTAGTGTATTAAGTTCACGGAAAATGGAGTAATGCAATAAGAACGATGACATGATGTAGACAAGATCTATTCATGTATGAATAGACCCCATCTTGTTATCCTTAATAGCAACAATACATGTGTGTCATGTCTCTTTCTGTCACCCAGATCGAGCACTGCAAGATCGAACCCATAACAAAGCACCTCTTCCCATTGCAAGTAAAATCAATCTAGTTGGCCAAACCAAGTTTCAGATAAGAAATACGAGGCTATAAAGATCATGCACAAAAGAGTTCAGCAAAGACTCAAATAATATTCATGGATAGATCAGATCATAAACTCACAATTCATCGGCTCCCAACAAACACACTACAAAAAGTCATTACATCAAAAAGATCTCCAAGAACATCAAGGAGAACGTTGTATTGAAGATCAAAAAGAGAGAAGAAGCCATCTAACTACTACCTACATACCCGTAGGTCTGTAGTAAACTACTCACGCATCATCAGAGGGGTAACAAGGATGATGAACAACCCCTTTGTGATTGTTGCCCCCTCCGGTAGAGTGCCGGAAAAGACCCGTAGATTGGATCTCATGGTTCTGGAACTTACGACGGCTAGAAAAGTGTTTCGTCGACTCCCCTAGGGTTTTTGGGATTTTAGAGTTTTAATAAAGGTGGATGGCGGTAGAGAAGCTTCCCGTGGTTCCTACTACCCACCAGGTCGTGCCTAGGCCTTTTGGCGCCCTGGTGCCTAGTGGGCCCCACATTCCTCCTCCCGTGCACTTCTTTGGCTCCGTGGGTGTCTTCTGTCTAGAAAAAATGTCCAAAAAGTTTTGTGGTATTTGGGCTTCGTTTGGTATGATATTCTACAAAGTAAAAAATAAGCAGAAAACAACAACTAGCACTGGGCACTATGTCAATAGGTTCGTCCCAAAAAATGATATAAAGTTGCTAGTTGCTACGTCTTGAGCTTTCGTTGGTTTTCCTTGAAGAGGAAAGGGTGATGCAGCAATAGTAGCATAAGTATTTCCCTCAGTTTTTGAGAACCAAGGTATCAATCCAGTAGGAGGCTCCTCAAAAGTCCCACGCACCTACACAAACAAACAAGAACTCGCAACCAACGCAATAAAGGGGTTGTCAATCCCTTCAAGGCCACTTGCGAAAGTGAGATCTGATAGAGATAATGTGATAAGATAAATATTTTTGGTATTTTATGATATAGATTGGAAAAGTAAAAGATGCAAATAAAAGTTGATTGAAATCTTATATGATAAGAGATAGACCCGGGAGCCATAGGTTTCACTAGTGGCTTCTCTCAAGATAGCATAAGTATTACGATGGGTGAACAAATTATTGTCGAGCAATTGATAGAAAAGCAAATAATTATGAGATTATCTAGGCATGATCATGTATATAGGCATCACGTCCGTGACAAGTAGACCGACTCCTGCCTACATCTACTACTATTACTCCACACATCGACCACTATCGAGCATGCATCTAGAGTATTAAGTTCATAAAGAACAGAGTAACACATTAAGAAAGATGACATGATGTAGAGAGATAAACTCATGAAATATGATATAAACCCCATCTTTTTATCCTCGATGGCAACCGTACAATACGTGCCTTGCTGCCCCTGCTGTCACTGGGAAAGGACACCGCAAGATTGAACCCAAAGCTAAGATAATATAAATCTCCAAGAAGATCGAGGAGAACATGGTATTGAGATTCAAAGAGAGAGAAGAAGCCATCTAGCTAATAACTATGGACCCAAAGGTCTGTGGTAAGCTACTCACAACTCATCGGAGAGGCCTTGGAGTTGATGTAGAGGCCCTCCGTGATCGATCCCCCCTCCGGTGGAGCGCCGGCGAAGGCTCCAAGATGGGATCTCACGGATACAGAAGGTTACGCCGGTGGAAATAGTTTTTCGTGGTCGCTTCTGATGTTTTAGGGGTACATGGGTATATATAGGAGGAAGAAGTAGGTCGGTGGATGCTCGAGGGGCCCACGAGGGTGGGGGCGCGCCCAACCCTAGGGGGCGCACTGGGCACCCTCGTGGCCGCCTCCCTTGTTTCTTGACTTCCACTCCAAGTCCTCTGGGTCACGTTTGTTCTAAAAAGATCGCTACCAAAGGTTTCATTCTGTTTGGACTCTGTTTGATATTCCTTTTCTTCAAAACACTGAAATAGGCAAAAAACAGCAATTCGGGCTGGGCCTCCGGTTAGTAGGTTAATCCCAAAAATGATATAAATGTGTAAAGTAAAGCCCATAAACATCCAAAATGTGTAATATAATAGCATGGAACAGTCAAAAATTTTAGATACGCTGCAGACGTATCAAGCATCCCCAAGCTTAATTCCTGCTCGTCCTCGAGTAGGTAAATGATAAAAACGGAATTTTTGATGTGGAATGCTACCTAGTATAATTCTCAATGTAATTTTCTTTATTGTGGCATGAATATTCAGATCCAAATGATTCAAAATAAAAGTTCATATTGACATAAGAAATAGTAATACTTCAAGCATACTAATCAAAGCAATCATGTCTTCTCAAAATAACATGGCTAAAGAAAGTTCATCCCTACAAAATCATATAGTTAGGCTATGCTTCATCTTCGTCACACAAAAATGCTCCCATCTTGCACACCCCCGATGACGTGCAAGCAATTGTTTCGTACTTAAATAATCTCAAACTTTTTCAACTTTCATGCAATACATGAGCGTGAGCCATGGACATAACACTATGGGTGGAATAGAATATGATGATGGAGGTTGTGTGGAGAAGACAAAAAAGGAGAAAGTCTCACATTGACGAGGATAATCAACGGGTATGGAGATGCCCATCAATTGATGTCAACATGAGGAGTAGGGATTGCCATGCAACGGATGCACTAGAGCTATAAATATATGAAAGCTCAACAAAAGAAACTAGTGGGTGTGCATCCAACTTGCTTGCTCACGAAGACCTAGGGCATTATGAGGAAGCCCATCGTAGGAATATACAAGCCAAGTTCTATAATGAAAAATTCCCACTAGTATATGAAAGTGACAACATAAAATACTTTCTATATGAAGAACATGGTGCTACTTTGAAGCACAAGTGTGGAAAAGGATAGTAACATTGCCCCCCTTTTTTTTTCTTTTTTTTCTTTTTTTTCTTTTGGCCTTTTTTTCTTTTGGCCTTTCCCTTTTTTTCTTTTCTTTATTTGGCCTTTCTTTTTTTTCTTTGGCCTTTTTTTATTTGGGGACAATGCTCTAATAATGATGATCATCACACTTTTATTTATTTACAACTCATGAATTACAACCCAAAACTAGAACAAGATATGACTCTATATGGATGCTTCCGACGGTGTACCGGGATGGGCAATGAATCAAGAGTGACATGTATGACAAATTATTCATGGTGGCTTAGCCTCAAATACGATGTCAACTACATGACCATGCAAGGCAATAAGACAATGATAATGTGTGTCATGATGATGAACGGAACGGTGGAAAGTTGCATGGCAATATATCTCGGAATGGCTATGGAAATGCCATAATAGGTAGGTATGGTGGCTGTTTTGAGGAAGGTATAAGGAGGTTTATGTGTGATAGAGCGTATCGTATCACGGGGTTTGGATGTACCGGCGAAGTTTGCACCAACTCTCAAGGTGCGAAAGGGCAATGCACGGTACCGAAAAGGCTAGCAATGATGGAAGGGTGAGAGTGCGTATAATCCATGGACTCAACATTAGTCATAAAGAACTCATATACTTATTGCAAAAATCTACAAGTCATCAAAAACCAAGCACTATGCGCCTAGGGGGATAGATTGGTAGGAAAAGACCATCGCTCGTCCCCGACAGCCACTCATAAGGATGCACAATCTAAGAATACCTCATGTTTCAAATATGTTACACAACTTTTACCATACGTGCATGCTACGGGACTTGCTAACTTCAACACAAGCATTGTTTAAATTCATAATCATCCAACTAGCATGACTCTAATATCACTACCTCCATATCTCAAAACAATTATCAAGTATAAAATTGATCATAGCATCCAATTCACTTCCTATGATAGTTTTTATTATACCCAACTTGGATGCCCATCATTCTAGGACCAATTTTATAACCATACCAAATACCATGCTTTTCTAAGAGATTCTCAAAATAATATAAGTGAAGCATGAGAGATTAACAATTTCTACAAAATTAAGCCACCGCCGTGCTCTAAAAGATATAAGTGAAGCACTAGAGCAAAAACTATCTAGCTCAAAATATATAAGTGAAGCACATAGAGTATTCTAATAAATTCCAATCAAGTGGGTTTCTCCCAAAAGGTGTGTACAACAAGGAAGATTGTGGTAAACTAAAAAGCAAAGACTAATATCATACAAGATGCTCCAAGCAAAACACATATCATGTGGCGAATAAAAATATAGCTCCAAGTAAAGTTACCGATGAACGAAGACGAAAGAGGGGATGCCTTTCGGGGCATCCCCAAGCTTAGGCTTTTGTCTATTCTTGAATATCTTCGGGTGCCTTGGTCATCCCCAAGATTAGGCTCTTGCCACTCCTGTTGGGGAACGTTGCAGAAAATATTTTTTTCTATGCTTCACCAAGATCAATCTATGGAGTCATCTAGCAACGAGAGAGAGGAGTGCATCTACATACCCTTGTAGATCGCGTGCGGAAACGTTCAAGAGAACTGGGTTGAGGGAGTCGTACTCGTCGTGATCCAAATCACCGGAGATCCTAGCGCCGAACGGATGGCACCTCCGCGTTCAACACACGTACGGTTGGGAATACGTCTCCTCCTTCTTAATCCAGCAAGGGGGAAGGAGAGGTTGATGGAGATCCAGCAGCACGACGGCGTGGTGGTGGATGCAGCAGCGATCTCGGCAGGGCTTCGCCAAGCACTTGCGAGAGGGAGAGGTGTAGCAGGGGAGAGGGAGGCGCCAGAGACTTGGGGTGCGGCTGCCCTCCCTCCCCCCTCTTTATATAGGGCCCCTAGGGGGGGGGGCGGCCCTAGGAGATCCAATCTCCAAGGGGGGCGGCGGCCAAGGGGGTGGCTTGCCCCCCAAGGCAAGTGAGGCGCCCCCACCCCTAGGGTTTCCAACCCTAGGCGCAGGGGGGCCAAGGGGGGGGGGCGCACCAGCCCACCAGGGGCTGGTTCCCCTCCCACTTCAGCCCATGGGGCCCTCCGGGATAGGTGGCCCCACCCGGTGGACCCCCGGGACCCTTCCGGTGGTCCCGGTACAATACCGGTGACCCCCGAAACTTTCCCGATGGCCGAAACTGAACTTCCTATATATAAATCTTCACCTCCGGACCATTCCGTAACTCCTCGTGACATCCGAGATCTCATCCGGGACTTCGAACAACTTTCGGGTTACTGCATACTAATATCTCAACAACCCTAGCGTCACCGAACCTTAAGTGTGTAGACCCTACGGGTTCGGGAGACATGCAGACATGACCGAGACGCCTCTCCGGTCAATAACCAACAGCGGGATCTGGATACCCATGTTGGCTCCCACATGCTCCTCGATGATCTCATCGGATGAACCACGATGTCGAGGATTCAATCAATCCCGTATACAATTCCCTTTGTCAATCGGTACATTACTTGCCCGAGATTCGATCGTCAGTATCCCAATACCTCGTTTAATCTCGTTATCGGCAAGTCACTTTACTCATACCGTAATGCCTGATCCCGTGACCAGACACTTGATCAGATTGAGCTCATTATGATGATGCATTACCGAGTGGGCCCAGAGATACCTCTCCGTCATACGGAGTGACAAATCCCAGTCTCGATTCGTGCCAACCCAACAGACACTTTCGGAGATACCCGTAGTGCACCTTTATAGTCACCCAGTTACGTTGTGACGTTTGGCACACCCAAAGCACTCCTACGGTATCCGGGAGTTGCACAATCTCATGGTCTAAGGAAATGATACTTGACATTTGGAAAAGCTCTAGCGAAACGAACTACACGATCTTTGTGCTATGCTTAGGATTGGGTCTTGTCCATCACATCATTCTCCTAATGATGTGATCCCGTTATCAATGACATCCAATGTCCATAGTCAGGAAACCATGACTATCTGTTGATCAACGAGCTAGTCAACTAGAGGCTCACTAGGGACGTGTTGTGGTCTATATATTCACACATGTATTACGATTTCCGGATAACACAATTATAACATGAACAATAGACAATTATCATGAACAAGGAAATATAATAATAACCATTTTATTATTGCCTCTAGGGCATATTTCCAACAGTCTCCCACTTGCACTAGAGTCAATAATCTAGTTACATTGTGATGAATCGAACACCCATAGCGTTCTGGTGTTGATCATGTTTTGCTCTAGGGAGAGGTTTAGTCAACGGATCTGCTATATTCAGGTCCGTATGTACTTTACAAATATCTATGTCTCCATCTTGAACATTTTCACGAATGGAGTTGAAGCGACGCTTGATGTGCCTGATCTTCTTGTGAAACCTGGGCTCCTTGGCAAGTGCAATAGCTCCAGTGTTGTCACAGAAGAGTGTGATCGGCCCCGATGCATTGGGTATGACTCCTAGGTCGGTGATGAACTCCTTCACCTAGATTGCTTCATGCGCTGCCTCCGAGGCTGCCATGTACTCTGCTTCACGTGTAGATCCCGCCACGACGCTCTGCTTGCAACTGCACCAGCTTACTGCCCCACCATTCAAAATATACACGTATCCGGTTTGTGACTTAGAGTCATCCAGATCTGTGTCGAAGCTAGCGTCGACGTAACCCTTTACGACGAGCACTTCGTCACCTTCATATACGAGAAACATATCCTTAGTCCTCTTCAGGTACTTTAGGATGTTCTTGACCGCTGTCCAGTGTTCCATGCCGGGATTACTTTGGTACCTTCCTACCAAACTTACGGCAAGGTTTATATCAGGTCTGGTATAGGTCATGGCATACATGATAGACCCTATGGCTGAGGCATAGGGGACGACACTCATCTTTTCTCTATCTTCTGCTGTGGTCGGGCATTGAGCCGAGCTCAATTTCACACCTTGCAACACAGGCAAGAACCCCTTCTTGGACTGATCCATATTGAACTTCTTCAATAACTTATCAAGGTATGTGCTTTGTGAAAGACCTATGAGGCGTCTCGATCTATCTCTATAGATCTTGATGCCTAATATGTAAGTAGCTTCTCCAAGGTCCTTCATTGAAAAACACTTATTCAAGTAGGACTTAATGCTGTCCAAAAGTTCTATATCATTTCCCATCAAAAGTATGTCATCCACATATAATATGAGAAATGCTACAGAGCTCCCACTCACTTTTTTGTAAACGCAGGCTTCTCCATAAGTCTGCATAAACCCAAATGCTTTGATCATTTCATTAAAGCGAATGTTCCAACTCCGAGATGCTTGCACCAGCCCATAGATGGAGCGCTGGAGCTTGCATACCTTGTTAGCATTCTTAGGATCGACAAAACCCTCCAGCTGCATCATATACAGTTCTTCCTTAAGATGGCCGTTAAGGAATGCCGTTTTGACGTCCATTTGCCATATCTCATAATCATAGTATGCGGCAATTGCTAACATGATTCGAACGGACTTCAGCTTCGCTACGGGAGAGAAAGTCTCATCGTAGTCAACCCCTTGAACTTGTCGATAACCCTTAGCGACAAGTCGAGCTTTATATAAGGTAATATTACCATCCGCGTCCGTCTTCTTCTTAAAGATCCATTTGTTTCCTATCGCTCGCCGATCATCGGGCAAGTCTGTCAAAGTCCATACTTTGTTTTCATACATGGATCCTATCTCGGATTGCATGGCTTCAAGCCATTTGTTGGAATCTGGGCCCACCATTGCTTCTTCATAGTTCGAAGGTTCACCGTTGTTTAACAACATGATTTCCAGGACAGGGTTGCCATACCACTCTGGTGTGGAACATGTCCTCGTGGACCTATGAAGTTCAGTAGTAACTTGATCCGAAGTACCTTGATCATCATCATTAATTTCCTCTCTATTCGGTGCAGGCACCACAGGAACATCTTCCTGAGCTGCGCTACTTACCGGTTCAAGAGGTAGTACTTCATCAAGTTCCACTTTCCTCCCACTTACTTCTTTCGAGAGAAACTCTTTCTCCAGAAAGGACCCGTTCTTGGCAACAAAGATCTTGCCCTCGGATCTTAAGTAGAAGGTATACCCAATGGTTTCCTTAGGGTATCCTATGAAGACGCATTTTTCCGACTTGGGTTCGAGCTTTTCAGGTTGAAGTTTCTTGACATAAGCATCGCATCCCCAAACTTTCAGAAATGACAGCTTAGGTTTCTTCCCAAACAATAATTCATACGGTGTTGTCTCAACGGATTTAGACGGTGCCCTATTTAAAGTGAATGTAGCTGTCTCTAGAGCGTATCCCCAAAATGATAGCGGTAAATCGGTAAGTGACATCATAGATCGCACCATATCCAATAGAGTGCGATTACGATGTTCGGACACACCGTTACGCTGAGGTGTTCCAGGCGGCGTGAGTTGTGAAACGATTCCACATTTGCTTAAGTGCGTACCAAATTCGTGACTTAAATATTCTCCCCCACGATCTGATCGTAAGAACTTTATCTTTCGGTCACGTTGATTCTCTACCTCATTCTGAAATTCCTTGAACTTTTCAAAGGTCTCAGACTTGTGTTTCATCAAATAGACATACCCATATCTACTCAAGTCATCAGTGAGAGTGAGAACATAACGATAGCCTCCGCGAGCCTCAATGCTCATTGGACCGCACATATCAGTATGTATGATTTCCAATAAGTTGGTTGCTCGCTCCATTGTTCCGGAGAACGGAGTCTTGGTCATTTTGCCCATGAGGCATGGTTCGCATGTGTCAGACGATTCATAATCTAGAGACTCTAAAAGTCCATCAGCATGGAGCTTCTTCATGCGCTTGACACCAATGTGACCAAGGCGGCAGTGCCACAAGTATGTGGGACTATCGTTATCAACCTTACATCTTTTGGTATTCACACTATGAATATGTGTAACATCAGGTTCGAGATTCATTAAGAATAAACCATTAACCAGTGGGGCATGACCATAAAACATATCTCTCATATAAATAGAACAACCATTATTCTCGGATTTAAATGAGTAGCCATCTCGTATTAAACGAGATCCAGATACAATGTTCATGCTCAAAGCTAGCACTAAATAACAATTATTGAGGTTTAAAACTAATCCCGTAAGTAAATGTAGAGGTAGCATGCTGACGGCGATCACATCGACCTTGGAACCATTCCCGACGCGCATCGTCACCTCGTCCTTCGCCAGTCTCCGCTTATTCCGCAGCTCCTGCTTTGAGTTACAAATATGAGCAACCGCACCGGTATCAAATACCCAGGAGCTACTATGAGTGCTGGTAAGGTACACATCAATAACATGTATATCACATATACCTTTGGTGTTGCCGGCCTTCTTGTCCACTAAGTACTTGGGGCAGTTCCTCTTCCAGTGACCACTTCCCTTGCAATAAAAGCACTCAGTCTCAGTCTTGGGTCCATTCTTTGACTTCTTCCCGGCAACTGGCTTACCGGGCGCGGCAACTCCCTTGCCGTCGTTCTTGAAGTTCTTCTTACCCTTGCCTTTCTTAAACTTAGTGGTTTTATTCACCATTAACACTTGATGTTCCTTTTTGATTTCTACCTCCGCTGATTTCAGCATTGAATATACCTCAGGAATGGTCTTTTCCATCCCCTGCATATTGAAGTTCATCACAAAGCTCTTGTAGCTCGATGGAAGCGACTGAAGGATTCTGTCAATGACCGCGTCATCCGGGAGATTAACTCCCAGCTGAGTCAAGCGGTTGTGAAACCCAGACATCTTGAGTATGTGCTCACTGACAAAACTATTTTCCTCCATCTTACAGCTGAAGAACTTGTCGGAGACTTCATATCTCTCGACCCGGGCATGAGTTTGGAAAACCATTTTCAGCTCTTCGAACATCTCATATGCTCCGTGTTGCTCAAAACGCTTTTGGAGCCTCGGTTCTAAGCTGTAAAGCATGCCGCACTGAACGAGGGAGTAATCATCAGCACGAGACTGCCAAGCGTTCATAACGTCTTGGTTCTCTGGGATGGGTGCTTCACCTAGCGGCGCTTCTAGGACATAATCTTTCTTTGCAGCTATGAGGATGATCCTCAGGTTCCAGACCCAGTCCGTATAGTTACTGCCATCGTCTTTCAGCTTGGTTTTCTCTAGGAACGCGTTGAAGTTGAGGGCAACATTAGCATGGGCCATTTGATCTGCAAGACATATTGTAAAGATTTTAGACTTCATGATAATTAAGTTCATCTAATCAAATTATTCAATGAACTCCCACTCAGACAGACATCCCTCTAGTCATCAAATAGAAACATGATCCGAGTCAACTAGGCCGTGTCCGATCATCACGTGAGACGTTCTAGTCATCATCGGTGAACATCTTCATGTTGATCGTATCTTCTATACGACTCATGCTCGACCTTTCGGTCTTCTATGTTCCGAGGCCATGTCTGTACATGCTAGGCTCGTCAAGTCAACCTAAGTGTATTGCGTGTGTAAATCTGGCTTACACCCGTTGTACTCGAACGTTAGGATCTATCACACCTGATCATCACGTGGTGCTTCGAAACAACGAACCTTCGCAACGGTGCACAGTTAGGGGGAACACTTTCTTGAAATTATTGCGAGGGATCGTCTTATTTAAGCTACCGTCGTTCTAAGCAAATAAGATGTAAAATATGATAAACATCACACGCAATCAAATAGTGACATGATATGGCCAATATCACATTGCTCCTTTTATCTCCATCTTCGGGGCGCCATGATCATCTTCATCACCGGCATGACACCATGATCTCCATCATCATGTCTTCATGAAGTTGTCACGCCAACGATTGCTTCTACTTCTATAGCTAATGCGTTTAGCAATAAAGTAAAGTAATTTACATGGCGTTATTCAATGACACGCAGACAACTCCTATGGCTCCTGCCGGTTGTCATACTCATCGACATGCAAGTCGTCATTCCTATTACAAGAACATGATCAATCTCATACATCACATATATCATTCATCACATCCTTTTGGCCATATCACATCACAAGGCATATGCTGCAAAAACTAGTTAGACGTCCTCTAATTGTTGTTGCAAGTTTTTACGTGGCTTCTATAGGTTTCTAGCAAGAATATTTCTTACCTACGTAAAACCACAACGTGATATTCCAATTTCTATTTACCCTTCATAAGGACCCTTTTCATCGAATCCGCTCCAACTAAAGTGGGAGAGACAGACACCCGCTAGCCACCTTATGCAACTAGTGCATGTCAGTCGGTGGAACCTGTCTCACGTAAGCGTACGTGTAAGGTCGGTTCGGGCCGCTTCATCCCACGATGCCGCCGAAGCAAGATAAGACTAGTAGTGGCAAGAAAATTGACAACATCGACGCCCACAACAAGTTTGTGTTCTACTCATGCATAGTAACTACGCATAGACCTGGCTCTGATACCACTGTTGGGGAACGTCGCAGAAAATAAAAAAATTCTACGCTTCACCAAGATCAGTCTATGGAGTCATCTAGCAACGAGAGAGAGGACTGCATCTACATACCCTTGTAGATCGCGTGCGGAAGCGTTCAAGAGGACGGGGTTGAGGGAGTCGTACTCGTCGTGATCCAAATCACCGGAGATCCTAGCGCCGAATGGACGGCACCTCCGCGTTCAACACACGTACGGTTGGGAAGACATCTCCTCCTTCTTGATCCAGCAAGGGGGAAGGAGAGGTTGATGGAGATCCAGCAGCACGACGGCATGGTGGTGGATGCAGCAGCAATCTCGGCAGGGCTTCGCCAAGCACTTGCGAGAGGGAGAGGTGTAGCAGGGGAGAGGAAGGCGCCAGAGACTTGGGGTGCGGCTGCCCTCCCTCCCCCCTCTTTATATAGGGCCCCTAGGGGGGCGCCGGCCCTAAGGAGATCCAATCTCCAAGGGGGGCGGCGGCCAAGGGGGTGGCTTGCCCCCCAAGGCAAGTGAGGCGCCCCCACCCCTAGGGTTTCCAACCCTAGGCGCAGGGGGGCAAGGGGGGGGGGGCGCACCAGCCCACCAGGGGCTGGTTCCCCTCCCACTTCATCCCATGGGGCCCTCCGGGATAGGTGGCCCCACCCGGTGGACCCCCGGGACCCTTCCGGTGGTCCCGGTACAATGCCGGTGACCCCCGAAACTTTCCCGATGGCCGAAACTGAACTTCCTATATATAAATCTTCACCTCCGGACCATTCCGGAACTCCTCGTGGCGTCCGGGATCTCATCCGGGACTGCGAACAACTTTCGGGTTACTTCATACTAATATCTCAACAACCCTAGCGTCAATGAACCTTAAGTGTGTAGACCCTACGGGTTCGGGAGACATGCAGACATGACCGAGACGCCTCTCCGGTCAATAACCAACAGCGGGATCTGGATACCCATGTTGGCTCCCACATGCTCCTCGATGATCTCATCGAATGAACCACGATGTCGAGGATTCAATCAATCCCGTCACTACTAGAAAAACCCCTACTAATGGCGCACCTAGTATGGCTATTAGTGGCGCATCTGTGGTGCGCCATTAATAGCACGCCATTAGTAATTTTTACTAATGGCGCACCACCTGGTGCGCCATTAGTATAGGCCAGGGTGCGCCATTAGTATGCCTCCCAGGGGCCATGTATACCCAGGTGCTTTGGCATACCAATGGCGCACCACCTCTTGATGCGCCATTAGTAACTGCGGCATACTAATGGCGCACTGCCCAGTGATGCGCCATTAGTATGCACTGTCATACTAATGGCGCACTGTCATGTGATGCGCCATTAGTATGAATATTAGGTTTTTTTTATTTTTTTATTTTCTGTTTTTTGCACAGGTTACAAAATGTATAGTTTGACAAAATATAGACAGCACACATCAACAACAGATTCATCAAATACAATAGAAGATTAGTCTTTGAATACAATTCATCATATTAGTCTCCGAATACAATTCATCATATTAGTCTCCGAATTGAAAAGACCGAACAAAGATAGAACATTATATTACAAGTCTCGAGACCGCGAGTAGCGAGTCTGTCTTCACATTACAAGTCGATATCGATCATCTAAACTACCATCACATAGAAGAGAGCTGCGGTCATCACGATGAGCATCATCACGATGAAACTCGTCTTCATCCGGTTCCTCCAACGCTCCCTCCCCTCTCCCGCTAGATAGCGGGCGTATCTAGATTCGGCCTCGGCCCTAGTGGTGTACCCTTTGTAACTGTTACCGCTGAATCGGTGAACCTGTCTCCGACACTCCTCCCAGTCATCGTAGACTCCGGGAACCTTACCCTTGTACACGACATACGTCGGCATCGCTATGCACTAGCCAAACGAAACGTTAGTACCAATTCACAGACAATACATAAGCAATATATAAGTATGCAACAGAACGATCGGAAGAGAAAAGCAAGACATTAATAGCATCGATTACATCTAAGTTGAACGACTCTCGAAACCAAAGAGACATACTACAAGTTCATTAAAGTTTAATTACAACATGAGCCAATCGATGTTTCAGAACTAGACAACTCGACTCAAGGGACCGGAGCGTGGATGAAGCCGCCGTCTATCGTGGGAGTCATGAAAGAACGGGCGTTGTCATCCTGCATTTGTAGCATTGTGTCGATGTCACTGTTGGACGGTTGATTTCTGAGGTAGAACTGCCCCGAGGTACGAAGGACATCTTGATGGATGATTTCCGCAAACTCCGACTGGATGCGAAAGAATTCTTGTCGGAGGTCCGCGTCCTGGATTGCCGACACGCTCGCGGCCCAATCTTTGAGTTTACTCGGTAGCAGAAGTTGATGATGGTCCCGTACGATCGCCCGCATGTGATGGATGGCGTAGTAGGCACCCTTCTGACCGCCAGGCGGCTGCTTGACGCAGCAGAACGTCGTATTGTGGGAGAACACGTGCTTGCCGTACTTACGAATAGGCCTGGTGAAGGTGCCTCCAGATTGGGCGTAGCCGGGGAGAACATCATCAAGAACCTTCTTGACATTTGTGTAGTCTACGTTCGACTGACGGTCCGGGTCGAAATACGTGGCCATGGAATATTTGGGGCTTAGGAGGATGAGCGTGCAACGTGTGTCACTGCAGAAAACACGGAATGTTAAAAGAAAAACGATCGAAATGTAAGAATTCATATGTTACGGGCCGGTTGAGGGGAGGACTTACTCGGGAAAGTAAGGCACGAGGAAGTTATCCTTATCTTGGTTTGCCAGAATGACGCCTTCGAGGTAAGAACTCGCGACTTGCCGGTCCCCAGCGCTGCCCAAGATCTTGGCACGCATGTAGAAGGGGTCGACTATCACGATGTCCGGGGTCTTGTCGCGAATGATCCGCATCTCCATACTCAGCGAAAATAGCCGAACGAAGGTGTAGTGCAGCGGATGAAGGTTCAACATAGCGTGGATGTCATCAAAACGCAGGACGATCGTACGCCCGATGGAGTTATCCACAAAGCCCTTGCCCTCTGGCACCTTGGCCGCGAAAACCGGGTATGCCACATCCTTCTCTCTGAGACGCCGCTTCTCCAAAGCAAGAACACTGTCATGCAGACTCCGCATAGCACCGGTTGCAGCATTGAGCATATTTGTCGGTAGCATCGCCCTACCCGCCACATGCACCCTCCTCGAGATATCCTGCGGTGAAGGTGGCCCGTCCTGAGCACGGATCGTACTCGGTGCCGGCTGGCTCGCACCCTTCTTAGTCTTTCTTTTGCGTGCCTTCTTCTTCTCCTGTAATGGGACCGAGTTCTGCTCACAGACCGCCTTCTTGAGTGTGTTGGGGCTGATAATATTTCGCACCTCGCCTATCTGAGGCTCGGTGAAGTCGGCAGCTGGAGGCGTCTCCTGAGAGCTGAACGCCAGACGGCGCCTGTTGCAACTTGGCTTCTCCGCGGTACGAGCTAGATCGCACACGTCTTTTGTTGGGTTTGGTTCTTGAGAAGGAGGCCCCATGAAGTCGCCATCGTACCCATGCTCGGCAAAGTACTGATCGACATTGCCAAATGTATCATCGTCGTCGTCGTCGTTCTGATCCTGTGCCATATGCATGTTTGGATCCAGTGGCATAGGGATGTCCGGCACCGTTACGGCGGTCTTGCCATGGGGCCGACTTGGCGCCGGCACGACTGGCGGTGTTGTCTTTGGGGTGGTGTCCCCCGCCCCCAAACGAATCTGGCTCTTCGGCCAAAGCAGGGGCCAGCTCAGGCAGGCGCTGAGGGTCATCACGTCTTCATCGTCGGCCCCGACGGGTCGAATCGGAGGTAACAAGTCGTCGCAGCCTGGCAGCACCCGAACCAGTTGAACCCTAAACAAGTTGGGTGGCATCTGGGTACCGTGGAACAAGGGGTTGCCCGGTTGAACGATTTTGCCCTTGGCGACATCGACCAACTCGTTGTTCACGAAGTGGAGGAGAGTGCACGGAACGTCGGCGGCGCCCTGCGAAAACATGTAGGGCGTCAGGGATGCCCAGTCAAAGGCAAGGAGATGAAGTCCTCGGCCGAGAGAGGCTTAATTAGTTACCGTGATGATGGCGTCGAGCTCGGCTAATGTCGAGGCACCGCCAACGGCGGGCGTGCAGTTGACGGAGGGGCCGCTTGCTGAAGAGGTGCCGGCCGGCGTACACCCGGGTGCATTAAGCTCCCGTGCCGGCGTCGGAGACACCAATGCCGCCTCCGCCGGAGGCACCAATGGCCCCGCCATCGCATTATGCGAGTTGCTGGCCGTGAAGCTAGGAATCGGGGGCGGCCCCTGTTGGCCGCCCGCAATCCACGCACTCAACCCCGAGATCAAGGTAGGCACAAGGGCGGTGATCGTCGCTCCGAGTCGTTGTTCCACTTGCTCTTGGACAATCTCCGGAATCCGCGCCACCTGTGCCTTGAGTTCTTGAACCTCTCGCGCCTGGCTTTCCGAGCTGGTCTTTTTCTCCTTCCGCACACCAGCGGTATAGTATGACCCCCATTTTGTCGACAAGCCTTTGCCGGCCACACGACCAGCTGACGTCGGCTTACTGAGCTTATCCTTGTTCTTCATTACATTCAACCCCCTATTTAGAGTGGTGTCCCAAGGGTTGCTCTTAGTCGACCCCGCGCTACTGCTTTCAGTCGCCTGCGGAAGGAATGTGAACCATTTAGAAATTTGGCTTCATTAATTAGAATGCAACCATATGGAGCTAATTACGCGGGGGTGTATTCCTTACCAGAACAAGCTCAAGCTGCCTGGTCTTCGGATCCGTGGTAAGCTCCTTTGTTTTCGGGTCCTTCTTGTACCGGGCCCTGACAAAGTTCCTGGTCTGCTTGTCACCGTATGTATCGAAGAGGGGCGGTAGGCCTTGCTCGGCACGGTCCGCCTCCTCCTTGTCCCATATAGGCTCCGCCACTCTGTAACCGCCGGGACCGAGTGTGTGTTCCCCTATGTTCAGCTCCCGCATTTGTTTCCCCCACTCACTTGATTGGGAGCTTGCGGTGCTCGAGCAATTGATCTTGAAGTCGTTGTAGTCATCTTCGGTGATCGAAGGATTTTTCTCCTTGATCTTCTGATAACTCTCACCTTTCTCGATCATTCTCTTCACATTGCTTTTCCAAGTAGACAGGGCCTTGCTCATCTTCGTGAGGGCAGCATTGTTCACTTTATTCCCTTTGAGGCTTGTGTTTTCAAATTCAGCGGGGAACTTGTATCGTTCGTGCAGCTTCGTGAAGAGGAGGTTGCGCAAATTCCCTCGGTCAGGATGCCTCAGGTTCTCGGTGTTGATCGAGACGGTGCTCCGGACAATGCACCCGAGCTGAAGCGAGTACCCCTTGACTATTCGTTCGGGCGCCGTTGGATTCCCGTTGGAGTCCACTTCAGTAACTTCCTCCTTGAGGGTGCGGAGCACGATCGGGCGCCGGTCCTTCCGTTGCCTCTTCGGTTGGCTGCCATCTGTGCGTGCGCCGCCATCATCAGTGGTGGCATCCTCGGCGGCACCATCAGTGGTGGCATCAGTGTGGTCATCCTCGGCGGCACCATCCGTGGTCTCAGGATCGGTGGGGAAGGCGGCGGCCTCATACAAGTGAGGTTGTTCCTCCATCTCCTGGGACAGCTCCCAGAATGCCTTGCCGCCCGAACCCCCGGCCTCATCGTTGTGGGCCATGTTTCTCTCTAAATAGAAACAAAGTTTGGTCAAAAAGTTGGTTATTGTCAAGGAACAAGATCATGGTCTCATCATTTAGGGTTTGTCGACACCGAGGCATCCTAAAATCTAAGCTTTTATCATTGAGGGTTTTTCGACGCCAAGGCACCCTAAAAGCCTAACCTTTCATCATTTCGGTTTTTATCGACACCGAGGCACCCTAAAAGCCATGCATTAGTCACAAGTACGCCGGGGCACTTGATCCTACTTAATTAACTACTAAGATACCCCGGCCCATGCATTAGTCACAAGTACCCCATATGTCCTATTTTTAGCAAAGTCATGCTAAAATTCACGGAAAATTTCAGCATGACCTTTACTGAAAATAGGACATATGGAGTACCCGAATTTGCCGGAACGGAAGTTAATCGACATTCCGGCAAACTCAAGGGCCTCTCGGGGTACCTGCAAAATCATTATCCCAGGTGGACATGGATGCAATGTCACATGTCACATGGATCCCACACCCACAGGAGCTGGTGAAGCTTCATGTGTATTTCACGAAAACCAGCCTGACTAAAGAGCTTTATGTAGAAAACAAATCACTCCACCAGCTCACACAGGATCATCCCTCTAAGCAATTACTCAAAATGGGCACTAGCAGCAAAATGAACATTTTACAATCTGAACTTTTTTTTGTCATCTATGTGCTCATTTAACTTTGATCCAAATAGTATCAAAGTTCTTAGCAAGTAAGTAATACATGCCTGCTTGGCTAATTAGCAAGTAAGTAACTCTTACATTATCAAAGCTTGCCAGTTTCTGAAATCAATTACTGACAGGGAATAGCACAGGCACACAGCAAACCTATAACTTAATGATGGTTATTAGGGAAGACAGGAAATGAGGATGGACAGAACCATATGTTTGGGAAATGCAAATAGAAGTAGTGCTATGAGAGTAATTTTTTTTCAATTTTCATTGATGTTTCAAATTAGATCGGTGCACATGTGGCTGCAATTTCTATTGGTCATCCAAGATGGGTGTTCATAGTAAAGTACTATATAGTGGCACTAACATAACCAAGGATTGCTTTTAAAAAAACATAACCAAGAATCACCTTCCACGTGGCTTCTTCTCTTTAGCCTGGCTTCCTTCTGCAAAGTGGGCAAATACTTCTGTCTGCTGCAGTAGGTACTTCAGTCGCCCTTTCCCTTCTTGTTCTGTGATCAAAACCACGATGAGAATGCAATACACACCAAAGAATATCATATACAAGAATTGCAGAAATTAAACAAGGTCAGACCCACACTATCTATTCTTTCTTCATGGCAGAATATCATATACAAGCACGAATTTTGTTCACATTTATATAGCAACAAATATTTATACACTCATATAGCAGCACTAAGTATATTGCACTTAGAAGAAGATTTGCTTTTACATCCCACCCAACTTAACAATCTAGTAGAGTTGTGATTTATTAATATTGTCTTTCCTTTGCAGGTTCATGTCAAGTCGATCGAGGATTTCGCGCAGCTGGGTTGTTTCGATGAGAACCAAGACAAGCAGCAGCCCACCAAAGCTTCTTCTACCCAGCAGCAAACACAACAAGAAGAAGTGCGGAACAATGTGATTCTAGTGCTAGTTACTACTGCTGCTGCTGGAAAGGGTGATGATTTGAATCTGATCAAAAGAGGAGGCTTCAAAGTAGAAGGTTGTTTCTGTCATGTTGAGGATTCAAGGAACCTGCCCTAGTGGTATCGTCTTGTTGTACAATTGTCCTTGCTACTGTAAATGGAAGGATCATCTATGCTTTCTCCAACACCCGGAGAAAAGCCACTACTTTGTTGCTAATGTCCTTGTCTCTATGAAAAGAGTAGGAGCATCATGTTTGGGGTCTGCGTAGTCAATTTTGAGAATCACTGTTGTGTCGAAGGTGGAGACGTTTCACTGAAATTTGGACAGTGGAAGGAAAGAACCATTGGAATTGGTGGAATCTGCAGACTGGAACCTTCTGTTGATCCTCTATGTTTATTTTCATCTGAGGCTTTACCTTATCTGTTGTTGTTCAACTTTGTGGCTGTTTAATATGAACAAGGTCTTCTTCTCAAAGGGCTTAATGGCTTGTTATAGTATATGGTTTCTATGCAGATATGTTCTGTTACACTACATCATGTTAAAAGGGATGAGAAAAGTGACCACAATATTTCCTGTCATTACAAAAATAGAACTGAAAAGATTTCCAGATTTCATATCTAATAATGCCTGCTTTTTCTTTGTTAGTACAATCATCAAAACCATGAGGTATTTTTTAGAAGAAAATTGGTATATAACTGTCAGACTGTCAGTATCTACTATCTAATACTAAATTTGATGAAATTGCACTTCTTGAAATCTGCAGTTGTGTTGCAATTTCTTATTTGCGCATTTGAAATCTTATCTATCTTGCTTGTTAGGTACAGATTGCACTCACAGTTATAAATTTTTGCAGATGCACAATCATGATAATCTAGACTTAGCACCATGCAAAATTTCCTTTTCTCCGCTATGTGTTTTCACAGAAACTACCTTGAGAAAGCCACTGATTCCATGATGCGCATAAGGGTTGTGTGACGATCCTTGTATAAGTTCTGTACTAACATGTTGTTCTTTTAGAGTTTATAATATTTTGAAGTGGACAAACTGAAGATTGGCTTTTTTAAGTGCAAAAACTGAAGATACATGCTACGTTATTGTGCAAAACGTTTACATTAACTCTGTGTAAGTGCAAGTGATGAAAATCTGCTCTCCTTATGAGAAAAAAACTGAATACATGCCCTGTTTATCTGAAGAATTGAATGAACATTGGCCCCGAAGCATTTTCTTGACTAAACTGTGCTCGTAATCCAATTTATGGCCTAATCTACTCAGATTTTACTCAATGACCATGTGCCCAGAGAAAAGGGGAAGAACAGAAGAGGAGGAAGAGCGTACCACGTCTGTAGTCGGGCTAAGCTGTCGCCGGTGACGGTGGAGACGAGGCTGGCTGACCGACCCGGGGCAGCGGCGTCGGGGCGGGGTCGAGGCGGCGTCGGGGCGGCGGGGCGGCGTCGAGGCGGCGTCGGGGCGGCGGGGCAGCGTCGAGGCGGCGGGGCAGCGGCGTCGGGAGAGGAGAGGGGAAGGGGATCTAGGGCGAGGGAGAGGGCGAGGGAGAGGGAAGGCGAGGAGAGGGCGAGGGAGGGAGAGGGCGAGGGCGAGGGCGAGGGGGAGGGTCAGGGCAGCGGCGGCGGCGGCGGTGGATCGAGAGGGAGAGGGAACTGGCGAGGGGGAGAGGGAAAGGGGGGATCGGGCGAAGGGGGAGAGGGAAGGGGGGATCGGGCACAATACTAATGGCGCACCTCACCGTGGTGCGCCATTAGCATGTCCATACTAATGGCGCACCTCACCGTGGTGCGCCATTAGTATTTTTTTATTTCAACTCGAGCCAACAGGTTATGTACCACCAGAACTGATCCACATCAAGTCCCCTCTACTAGCTCGACTGGTCAGCAGCCAGTTCTCACACCAGGAGGTCCTGGGTTCGACTCCCAGGCTCCACAAATTTTTTTTAGCATTTAAAAAGCTGTTTGATACTTATTTGTGTTTAAATATGTTCAAACTTGTTTAAATAATAACAGTAATATTTTTTTATAAGACAGTAGCATTTAAAAAGCTGTTTGATACTTATTTTTTTATAAGACGGTGCGCGGGGTGCGGGGGGTCGGCGGCGGCGGTTGAGTAGGGGAATCGAGGGTGCGGGGGGTCGGCGGCGGCGGCCGGTGGACTGGGGGGGTGCTCGGCGGCGAGGGGGACCGGATCTGGCGAGGTGGGATAGCGATCGAGATGGAGGGGGATCGAGATCGAGTGTCCATGAAATTTAAAAATATTCATGATAGTTCAAAAAGTACCCATGAAATACAATCGAGAAATGAAGGCTACGATTTAAATACAATCGATCTTAGCTAGCTATCTGTTCACAATCTTCTTGCCCTTCTTTTTCGCAAATGGAGTTCTTCTGTGGAACGGACGTCCTTTAGGTAGGGTGGTCCTGCTTCTTCTTGTGGTGTATGCTGCTACTTCATCATCGTCGTCATGTTCGATCCTCGGGTCGCCGTACTTGTCGAAGTCTTGCTCATTGGCTACTCCATCCATTCCGATGATCTTCCTTTTGCCTCTCCTCACGACAACACGACTGGGCTTTGGCGGGTCGGTAATGAAGAAGCATTGGTCCACTTGGGAAGCCAGTACCCATGGCTCATTTTTCGCGGTGACGTTTGCGCCCGCGGTCTTGGATTTGGCTTCGGGTATAACCATGGTGGTGAAATACCGGTCTTCTTTTATGACGTTCTTGGCCCATCTGACACGGAACATCGGGACCTTCTCTCCAGCGTAGCTCAGCTCCCAGATCTCCTCGATCCTTCCGTAGTATCTGTCCTTGTCGTTACCGGTGTAGGATTCCATCGTTACCCCGGAGTTCTGATAACCATCGCTCTTCATGTCCTTGGCCTCGGTGTAGAATGTGTAGCCGTTGATATCGTACGCCTCATAGGTCATCAGGTTGTGCTCGGCGCCCTGTGACAAGGCGAATATGAGTTGTTCTTCCGCGGAAGAATCCTCATGTAAAGGGTACGACAGAAGCTTCTGCTTGAACCAACGCGTGAAACATGAGTTGTGCTCTTTGAGTGTATCTCCGTCCGTCCTCTGTTGGCCTCGGTCATTGTACGTCTTCTTAATAAAGGTTTTGTGCTCTACCACCCAAGGATCGACCACGTCTATGTGTTGTAGCGCGACTAGGTTTGCTCTTTCAAAGTCGGCGAGTCGACCCTCGAAGTCGACATGCATTTCGCGGCGACCCTCACGGTGACCCCATCCAGCGAGCCTGCCGAGGTGCCTGTTGACGGGCAGACCAACGGGGTTCTCGATGCCTAGATAATTCGTGCAGTAGGAGATGCACTCTTCGGTCAGAAAGCCCCTGGCTATGCTTCCTTCTGGACGTGACATGTTGCGAACGTATCCTTTGATGACACCATTCATCCTTTCGAACGGCATCATGCTGTGCAGGAACGTCGGCCCGAGTTGGATGATATCCTCCACTATATGGACCAGCAGATGCACCATAACGTCGAAGAATGCGGGCGGGAAGTACATCTCAAGCTCGCATAGTATCACCACGATCTCTTCCTGTAGCCTTCTGAGTTGCCTCACGCCAATCGACTTCCGAGAGATGACGTCGAAGAAGTTGCATAGGCCAAATAGCGTTTCACGGACGTGCGCGTCCATGATCCCACGGATTGCAACTGGAAGTATCTGCGTCATCAGCACGTGACAGTCGTGAGACTTCATCCCGCTGAACTTCTGCTTCGCTGGGTCTAGGTATCTGCTTATCTTCCCCGCGTAACCGTAAGGAAGTTTTACTCCTAGGAGGCAGGTGAAAAACTGCTCGATCTCCTCCTGACTTAGAGTGAAGCACGCGGGAGGGTAGTCATTTCCGGTCTTCTTGGCCTTTTTGCCTTTGCGACGACTTTCTGTGTCCTGCTTCGCCTCATCATCATCATCATCATCATCATCATCATCATCATCATCATCATCATCATCATCATATATAGCGTGAAGCTCCTGCCTGATGCCCATTGATTTCAAGTCTGCCCTTGCTTTCGGCCCATCTTTGGTCCTCTCTGGCATGTTGAGCAGGGTACCAAGCAGACTCTCGCACACGTTCTTCGTGATATGCATGACATCAAGGCTGTGAGGCACACGGTGGATCTTCCAGTACGGCAAGTCCCAGAAAACAGACCTCGTTTTCCATACCTTCAGCAGCGGCTCTGGCGCCTTTCGCTTCTTTCCCGGCTCTGGCGCCTTTTGCTTCTTTCCCGGCAGTGGGCAGTCTTTCCAATTTTTCAACAGCTTGTCTATTTCCTCGCCGCTCCTCGTACACGGGCGTTTTCGGGGTTCGGTTTCACCATCGAACAGATCCTTGCGTTTCCTCCACGGGTCATCATCGCGAAGCCACCTTCGATGTCCCATGAACACGGTTTTCGAAGACCCGGGATCTCTATCTAGCTGGCGATACGTTGTGTCATCCATGCACCTTACGCATCCAGAAAATCCGTGGACTACCTGCCCCGCAAGATATCCGTAACCGAGATAGTCGTGCACCGTCGTGAGCAGTGCGGCTCTCATAGGGAAATATTCTTTCTCTGCGGCGTCCCACGTATTGGCTGGCGTTTTCCACAGCGTGTCAAGCTCCTCTTTCAGCAGCCCCAGATACAGATTGATGTCGTTCCCTGGTTGTTTCGGCCCTTCAATTAGCATACTCATGTGAATGTACTTCCTCTTCATGCACAACCAGGGGGGAAGGTTGTACATCCACACAAACACAGGCCAGGTGCTATGTGTGCTTCTCTGGCTGCCAAACGGATTGACTCCATCGGTGCTCGCGCCCAGCACGATGTTCCTTGGATCGTTCCCAAATTCTGGGTATTCGAAGTTCAACGCTTGCCACTGGCTCGCATCCTTAGGGTGACTCAGCATCTTGTCTTTTTTATCTATCTCCGGATCATTTGCGTCATCTTCTCGCTTCTTCTCCTCCCTATCCGCGTGCCAACGCAGGAGCTTTGCTACCTTAGGATCCGCGAAATACCGCTGCAGACGAGGAGTGATCGGAAAGTACCACACCACTTTTCGAGGAGCTTTCTTCCTCTTCTTGTATCGAGTGACACCGCACACCGGACATATGGTAGACTCCGCGTGCTCGTCCCGATAAATGATGCAATTGTTCATGCACACATGGTATTTCACGTGCGGTAAATCCAGAGGACACACGATTTTCTTCGCCTCCTCCAAACTGGTCGGGCACTTGTTCCCCTTGGGAAGACGTTCGTGCCAGAATGACATGTTCTCGTCGAAGCATGCGTCGGTCATTTTGTGTTTTACCTTCATCTCCAGAGCCATGAGCGTTACTTTCAGGCGGGTATCCTCGGGCCTGCATCCTTCATACAATGGAGTAACCGCGTCTAACTCAAGTTGATCCATCTTGGCTTTCTCTCGGGCGGCAGCTCTTGCGTTATCCGTCTGCTTGAGAAGCAGCTCTTGAATATGAGGGTCCTGCACCCAGCCCATCGATGGTCCAGCGTCGTCTGCTCCGCCGGCATCATCATCATGTCCTGCATCTTCTACATGATGACTGTGTACAGCATCACCGTCGTGATCATCTCCTGGGGATTCTTCGTCTTCTCGCCCCCCCCCCGAGCCGCGGTGGTTGTCTTGCTGCCCTTCCTCATTTCTTGCCCGGCCCCCATGGACGACTTCGTAGTCATCTTCATCACCTTGCCACCGATAGCCATCCATGAAACCACGCAAGAGCAGGTGGTCCCGCACCTGCCCGGAATCCGGGTCCGCAATAAGGCTATTCAGCTTGCATCTTCGACACGGACATCTTATCTCCGTCTCGTTCTTTTGAAGCATCTCGGCCTTCGCGGACCTCAAAAACCTATTCACGATGCCTTCGGTCATCGTGCGGACCATGGTCGCCTGCGGGGTAGAGCAAAACGATATTTTAGAACCAAGAAAAAATTTGGCATGACTTTCCCTAAAAATAGGACCAAAAAGAATGCTTAATGCCAAAATTCTCGCCGAAACGGAAATGAATCAACATTCCGGCAAAATATTGGCAACTATCGCATTTCAAATACCGGTACACCTCCAAACACAAACACATATGCAACACCACAAACATATGCAACACCACGAACATACATAGATCTAGCTAGGGCATAAAAAGAGCATGTGCACATTGTTGTAGGGAGAACAACATAAATATAGCTTCCCCCTTACTTACCTAGCAAAACAAGGTAACTTAACCACTTAATTTGAATGAATCTATGGTGGAAATGAGGTGAAAAAGAGGAGGCACCCGAGACAAGGAGGAGGCGGTGGAGAGAATGAAGTGGGGAGAAAGTGAGTGTGGGAGGAGAGGCTGTCCAAAATATCTTGTTGCTGCCCACTTACTAATGGCGCACCAACAACAAATGCGCCATTAGTAATCCAGGTTACTAATGGCGCACCCCCTGGTGGTGCGCCATTAGTACTTTTGCAAAAAAAGGAATAAAAACAATAATAAAAAAATAACATTAGTGGCGCACCTTCTGGCTGGTGCGCCATTACTAGCTACAACTAGTAATGGCGCACCACCAGAGGATGCGCCATTAGTATGTTTGGACAGGCGCACTAGTTCAAAAAAAATTTGGTACTAATGGCGCACCGTGGGCAGGGTGCGCCATTAGTAGTTTCAACACTAATGGCGCATCAGAGGGTGGTGCGCCATTAGTATATACTAATGGCGCACCACATATCTGGTGCGCCATTAGTGTCAATTCCATCTATAGCCCTTTTCCTAGTAGTGCGTATACAATTCCCTTTGTCAATCGGTACGTTACTTGCCCGAGATTCGATCATTGGTATCCCAATACCTCGTTTAATCTCGTTACCGGCAAGTCACTTTACTCGTACCGTAATGCATGATCCCGTGACCAGACACTTGGTCACATTGAGCTCATTATGATGATGCATTACCGAGTGGGCCCAGAGATACCTCTCCGTCATACGGAGTGACAAATCTCAGTCTCGATTCGTGCCAACCCAACAGACACTTTCGGAGATACCCGTAATGCACCTTTGTAGTCACGCAGTTACGTTGTGACGTTTGGCACACCCAAAGCACTCCTACGGTATCCGGGAGTTGCACAATCTCATGGTCTAAGGAAATGATACTTGACATTTGGAAAAGCTCTAGCGAAACGAACTACACGATCTTTGTGCTATGCTTAGGATTGGGTCTTGTCCATCACATCATTCTCCTAATGATGTGATCCCGTTAGCAATGACATCCAATGTTCATAGTCAGGAAACCATGACTATTCGTTGATCAACGAGCTAGTCAACTAGAGGCTCACTAGGGACGTGTTGTGGTCTATGTATTCACACATGTATTACGATTTCCGGATAACACAATTATAGCATGAACAATAGACAATTATCATGAACAAGGAAATATAATAATAACCATTTTATTATTGCCTCTAGGGCATATTTCCAACAACTCCTTATTCCATAGTCCATCAAATCTTTACCCAAAATTTGAGAACTTCACAACACAAAACTCAACAGGAAATCTCATAAGCTCCATTACTGAAAGAAAGAAAAAACACCACATAAGTTACTGTAATGAACTCATTATTTATTTATATTGGTGTTAAACCTACTGTATTCCAACTTTTTTATGGTTCATACCCCTACATACTAGCCATAGATGCATCAAAATAAGCAAACAACACACGAAAAACAGAATCTGTCATAAACAGAACAGTGTGAAGAAATCTGTAACTCTCGAATACTTCTGGAACTCTAAAAATCCTACCAAAATAGGAAGTCCTGGGAAATTTCTCTATTGATCTACAGAAAAAAGAATCAACGCAAAAGCACATTTCTCTTAATTACTAAAATTATTTTCATGCGCGCAAAGTTTCTGTTTTTCAGCAGATTCAAATTAACTATCACCATAGGTTATCCTATAGGTTCTACTTGGCGCAAACACTAATTAAAACATGAAAACACATCTAAACAGAAGGTAGATGGAAAATTTATTACTAAACAGAAGCAAAAACAAAAAAACTAAAATAAAATTGGGTTGCCTCCCAACTAGCGCTATCGTTTAACGCCCCTAGCTAGGCATAAATGCGAGGATAGATCTAAGTAGTGCCATCTTTGGCACTCAATTCATAAGTAGCTCGCATGATAGATTCATAAGGTAATTTTACTTTCTTTCTTGGAAAGTGCTCCATGATTTTCCTTAATGGAAATTGGAATCTAATATTCCCTTCCTTCATATCAATAATCGCACCAATCGTTCTAAGGAAAGGTCTACCAAGAATAATAGGACATGAAAGATTGCAATCTATGTCAAGAGCGATAAAATCTGTGGGCACCAAATTCCTATTTGCAATAATGAGAACATCATTGTTCCTTCCCATTGGCTTTTTAATGGTGGAATCCGCAAGGTGCAAATTTAAAGAGCAATCATCAAGATCATGGAAACCTAGGATATCGCATAAAGTTTTCGAAATCGTGGAAACACTAGCACCCAAATCACACAAAGCATAACACTCATGATCTTTAATTTTAATCTTTATAGTAGGTTCCCACTCATTGTTAAGTTTTCTAGGTATAGAAACTTCAAATTAAGTTTTTCATCAAAAGATTGCATCAAGGCATCAACAATGTGTTTGGTAAAAGCTTTATTTTGACTATAAGCATGAGGAGAATTCAAAATGGATTGCAACAAGGAAATACAACCTTCTAAAGAACAATTATCATAATTAAATTCCTTGAAATCCAAGATAGTGGGTTCAATGCTATTTAAAGTCTTGACCTTTCCAATCCCACTTTTACCAAATTTAGCATCAAGATCTAAGAACTCCGAATCATTGGGGCGCCTTTTAACTAAAGTTGACTCATCTCCAGTCCCATCATTATTAAGATTCATATTGCAAAACAAAGATTTAATAGGGGACACATCAATAACTTTTAGATCTTCATCATTATTTTCATGGAAACTAGAAGAACATGCCTTTACAAAGCAATCTTTCTTATCACGCAATCTAGCGGTTCTTTCCTTGCACTCATCAATGGAAATTCTCATAGCTTTGAGAGACTCATCGATATCATGCTTAGGAGGAGTAGATCTAAGTTTCAAAGAATCAACATCAAGAGAAAGTCTATTAACGTTCCTTGCCAAATCATCAATTTTAAGCAATTTTTCTTCAAGCAAGGAATTAAAATTCTTTTGAGAGATCATAAATTCTTTCACACTATTCTCAAAATCAGAGGGCATCTTATTATAATTACCATAAGAATTATTGTAGTAATTTCCATAATTATTAGAGGAATTACTAGGGAACGGTCTAGGATTAAAGTTTCCTCTATAAGCATCGTTACCAAAATTATTCCTACCAACAAAATTCACATCCATAGATTCATTATTATTCTCAATCAAAGTAGACAAAGGGATATCATTGGGATCAATAGAAGCACTCTTAGTAGCAAAGAACTTCATAAGTTCATCCATCTTTCCACTCAAAACATTAATTTCTTCTATAGCATGCACTTTTTTACTAGTAGATCTTTCGGTGTGCCATTGAGAATATTTAGCCATAATATTATCAAGGAGTTTAGTAGCTTCTCCTAAGGTGATTTCCATAAACGTACCTCCCGCGACCGAATCTAAAAGATTTCTAGAAGCAAAATTCAATCAGGCATAAAAAATTTGTATGATCATCCATAAATTCAAACCATGCGTAGGGAAATTGTGAATCATCAATTTCATTCTTTCCCAAGATTGGGCAACATGCTCATGATCAAGTTGTTTAAAATTCATAATATCGTTCCTAAGAGAGATGATCTTAGCGGGAGGAAAATACTTAGAGATAAAAGCATCTTTGCACTTATTCCATGAATCAATACTATTCTTAGGCAAAGACGAAAACCAAACTTTAGCACGATCTCTAAGTGAAAACGGAAATAACTTCAATTTAACAATATCATTATCCATGTCTTTCTTCATCCACATCTCACACAAATCAACAAAGTTGTTTAGATGGGTAGCGGCATCTTCACTAGGAAGGCTAGAGAATTGATCTTTCATAACAAGATTCAACAAAGCAACATTGATTTCACAAGACTCAACATCATTAAGAGGAGCAATCGGAGTACTAAGGAAATCATTATTATTGGTATTGAAAAAATCACACAATTTGGTATTATCTTGCGCCATCGCGACAAGTAATCCAACACACAAGCAAACAAAAAGGCGAGCGAAAGAGAGAGGAGATTGGGAAAGAGAGGGCAAATAAAACGGCAAGGGTGAAGTGGGGGAGAGGAAAACAAGAGGCAAATGGAAAATAATGTAAGTGCGAGGGAGATGAGTTTGTGATGGGTACTTGGTATGTCTTGACTTGAGAGAAGACCTCCCCGGCAACGGCGCCAGAAATCCTTCTTGCTACGTCTTGAGCATGCGTTGGTTTTCCTTGACGAGGAAAGGGTGATGCAGCAATAGTAGCGTAAGTATTTCCCTCAGTTTTTGAGAACCAAGGTATCAATCCAGTAGGAGGCTCCTCAAAAGTCCCACGCAGCTACACAAACAAACAAGAAATCGCAACCAACGCAATAAAGGGCTTGTCAATCCCTTCAAGGCCACTTGCGAAAGTGAGATCTGATAGAGATAATGTGATAAGATAAATATTTTTGGTATTTTATGATATAGATTGGAAAAGTAAAAGATGCAAATAAAAGTTTATTGAAATCTTATATGATAAGAGATAGACCCGGGAGCCATAGGTTTCACTAGTGGCTTCTCTCAAGATAGCATAAGTATTACGATGGGTGAACAAATTATTGTCGAGCAATTGATAGAAAAGCGAATAATTATGAGATTATCTAGGCATGATCATGTATATAGGCATCACGTCCGTGACAAGTAGACCGACTCCTGCCTGCATCTACTACTATTACTCCACACATCGACCGCTATCGAGCATGCATCTAGAGTATTAAGTTCATAAAGAACAGAGTAACGCATTAAGAAAGATGACATGATGTAGAGAGATAAACTCATGCAATATGATATAAACCCCATCTTTTTATCCTCGATGGCAACAGTACAATACGTGCCTTGCTGCCCCTGCTGTCACTGGGAAAGGACACCACAAGATTGAACCCAAAGCTAAGCACTCCTCCCATTGCAAGAAAGATCAATCTAGTAGGCCAAACCAAACTGATAATTCGAAGAGACTTGCAAAGATAACTTAATCAGACATAAAAGAATTCAGAGGAGATTCAAATATTTCTCATAGATAAACTTGATCATAAACCCACAATTCATCGGATCTCGACAAACACACCACAAAAAGAGTTACATCGAATAGATCTCCAAGAAGATCGAGGAGAACATGGTATTGAGATTCAAAGAGAGATAAGAAGCCATCTAGCTAATAACTATGGACTCGAAGGTCTGTGGTAAACTACTCACAACTCATCGGAGAGGCCTTGGAGTTGATGTAGAGGCCCTCCGTGATCGATTCCCCCTCCGGTGGAGCACCGGCGAAGGCTCCAAGATGGGATCTCATAGATACAGAAGGTTACGGCGGTGGAAATAGTTTTTCATGGTCGCTTCTGATGTTTTTAGGGTACATGGGTATATATAGGAGGAAGAAGTAGGTCGGTGGACGCTCGAGGGGCCCACGAGGGTGGGGGGCGCGCCGAGCACCCCCATGGCCGCCTCCCTTGTTTCTTGACTTCCACTTCAATTCCTCTGGATCACGTTTGTTCCAAAAAGATCGCTCTAGAAGGTTTCATTCCGTTTGGACTCCGTTTGATATTACTTTTCTTTGAAACACTGAAATAGGCAAAAAAACAGCAATTCGGGCTGGGCCTCCGGTTAGTAGGTTAGTCCCAAAAATGATATAAATGTGTAAAGTTATAATAGCATGGAACACAAAAATTATAGATACGTTGGAGACGTATCAGTAGTAACTGAATATAATGTTGGGGAATGTAGCATGAAATTTCACAAGTTTTCCTACACTCTCACAAGATCTATCTAGGAGATGCATAACAAGGAGGGGGAGAGTGTGTCTATGTACCCTCGTAGACCATAAGCGGAAGCGTTTGATAACGCGGTTGATGTAGTCGAACTTCTTTTAGCTCCGATCGATCAAGTACCAAACGTACGACACCTCCGAGTTCTGCACACGTCCAGCTCGGTGACGTCCCTCGCCTTCTTGATCCAGCAAGGTGTCGAGGTTGTTGATGAGTTCCGTAAGCACGACGGCATGGTGACAGTGATGGTGAAGTGATCCTCGCAGGGCTTCGCCTAAGCATCACTAGAATTAACATGACCGGGATGTAAACTGTGGAGGGGGGGGGGAGGCGATGCACACGACTAATAATTGATGTTGTGTGTTGTAGGCTCCCCCTCCCCACATATATATAGGTTGGAGGGGACGAGAGGCACCCAAGGGGGTGCCCCAAGTAGGCCGAATCCTACTTAGGGTCCTCCCCAATTCAGCCTCCCCCCTTCCTAATTGTGCCGGAGAAGAAAGGGAAGGGAGAAGAGAGAAAGGAAGGGGGGCCAAACCCCCTTGTTCCTTCTCTAATTCGGCCTCTTGACTAAGGGGGCGCACCACCCCTTGTGGGCTGGTGTGCTCCCCTCTTATGGCCCATATCTTCTCATCGGGGGTACTGGTAACCCCTCCGGTACTCCGATATGTACCTGGTACCTTCCGGAACACTTCCGTTGTCCAAATACTATCGTCATATATATCAATCTTTAACTCTCAATAATTTCGAGACTCCTCATCATGTCCGTGATCTCATCCGGGACTCTGAACAACATTCGGTCATCAAATCACATAACACATATAATACAATATCGTCATCGAACGTTAAGCATGCGGACCCTACGGGTTCGAGAACTATGTAGACATGACCGAGGCACCTGTCCGGTCAATAACCAATAGCAGAACCTGGATGCTCATATTGGCTCCCACATATTCTATGAAGATCTTTATCGGTCGAACCATTATGACAACATACGTTATTCCCTTTGCCATCGGTATGTTACTTGCTCGAGATTCGATCGTCGGTATCTTCAAACCTAGTTCAATCTCGTTACCGAAAAGTATCTTTACTCATTCCGTAATACATCATCCTGCAACTAACTCATTAGTCACTTTTCTTGCGAGGCTTCTTATGATGTGTATTACCGAGAGGGCCCGGAGATACCTCTCCGATAGCGGAGTGACAAATCCTAATCTTGATCTATCCCAACCCAACAAACACCTTCGGAGATACCTGTAGAGCATCTTTATAATCAGTCAATTACATTGTGACGTTTGATAGCACAAAAGGCATCCCTCCAGTATCTGGGAGTTGCATAATCTCAAAGTCGAAGGAATATGTGTTTGACATGAAGAAAGCAATAGCAATAAAACAGTATGATCATAATGCTAAGCTAACGAATGGGTCTTGTCCATCACATCATTTTTCTAATGATGTGATTCCGTTTATCAAATGACAACACATGTCTATGGTTATGAAAATTAACCATCTTTGATCAACGAGCTAGTCTAGTAGAGGCTTACTAGGGACACGGTGTTTTGTCTATGTATCCACACATGTATCATGTTTCTGGTTAATACATTTATAGCATGATAATAAACATTTATCGTGATATAAGGAAATATAAAATAACAACTTTATTATTGCCTCTAGGGCATATTTCCTTTAGTCTCCCACTTGCAGCAGAGTCAGTAATCTAGTTCACATCACCATGTGATTTAACACCAAT
The DNA here is from genome assembly GCF_018294505.1 of Triticum aestivum. Classification (NCBI taxonomy): domain Eukaryota; kingdom Viridiplantae; phylum Streptophyta; class Magnoliopsida; order Poales; family Poaceae; genus Triticum; species Triticum aestivum. The sequence goes on along the minus strand of NC_057810.1, from coordinate 307,485,760 downwards.
AGATCACATCTTTATGTGACTAACACCCATAGTTCACATCTCCATGTGAACAACACCCACAGGGTTTACTAGAGTCAATAATCTAGTTCACATTGCTATGTGATTAACACCCAAAGAGTACTAAGGTGTGATCACGTTTTGCATGTGAGAGAAGTTTAGTCAATGGGTCTGCCACATTCAGATCCGTATGTACTTTGCAAATTCCTATGTCTACAATGCTCTGCATGGAGCTACTATAGCTAATTGCTCCCACGCTCAATATGTATCTAGATTGAGATTTGGAGTCATCTAGATCTGTGTGAAAGCTTGCATCGACATAACTCTTTAGTACAAACTCCTTATCACCTCCATAACCGAGAAACATTTCCTTAGTCCTCTTAGGTAACTAAGGATAATTTTGACCGCTGTCCAGTGATCTACTCCTGGATCACTATTGTACCCCCTCGCCAAACTCATGGCAAGGAACATAACAGATTTGATATACATCATGGCATACTTTATAGAACCTATGGCTGAGGCATAGGGAATGACTTTCATTATCTCTCTATCTTCTACCGTTGTCGGGCATTGAGTCTTACTCAACTTCATACTTTACAATACAGGCCAGAACTCCTTCTTTGGCTGATCCATTTTGAACTCCTGTCAAGGTATGTGCTCTGTGAAAGTCCTATTAAGCATCTCGACCTATCTCTATAGATATTGATGCCTAATACATAAGTAGCTTTACCGAGGTCTTTTATTGAAAAATACTTATTCAAGTATCCTTTTATGCTATCCAGAAATTCTATATTATTTCCAATCAATAATATGTCAACCACATATAATATCAAAATTGCTACAGAGCTCCCACGCACTTTCTTGTAAATACAGGCTTCACCGAAAGTCTGTATAAAACCATATGCTTTGATCACCTCATCAAAGCATATATTCCAACTCCGAGATGCTTGCACCAGTCCATAGATGGATCACTGGAGCTTGCACACCTTTTTAGCACCTTTAGGATCGACAAAACCTTCTGGTTGCATCATATACAACTCTTCTTTAAGAAATCCATTAAGGAATGCAGTTTTGACATCCATTTGCCAGATTTCATAATCATAAAATGTGGCAATTGCTAACATGATTCGGACAGACTTAAACATCGCTACAGTTGAGGAAGTCTCATCATAGTCAACCCCTTGAACTTGTCAAAAACCTTTTGCGACAAGTCAAGCTTTGTACACAATAACATTACCATCAGCGTCCGTCTTCTTCTTGAAGATCCATTTATTCTCTATGGATTGCCGATCATCAGGCAAGTCCACCAAAGACCACACTCTGTTCTCATATATGGATCCTATCTCAGATTTCATGGCCTCAAGCCATCTGTCGGAATCTGGGCTCATCATAGCTTCTTCATAGGTCGTAGTTCACCTTGGTCTAGTAACCTGACTTCTAGGACAGGATTACCATACTACTTTGGTGCAGATCATGCTCTAGTTGACCTATGAAATTCAGTAGTAACTTGATTTGAAGTTTCATGGTCATCATCTTTAGCTTCCTCTCTAGTTGGTGTAGGTATCACGGGAACAATTTTTTCCGATGTACTACTTTCCAATTAGAGAGAAGGTACAATTACCTCGTCAAGTTCTACTTTCCTCCCACTCACTTCTTTCGAGAGAAACTCCTTCTCTAGAAAGGACCCATTCTCAGCAACAAAGATCTTGCCTTCGGATCAGTGATGGAAGGTGTACTCAATTGTTTCCTTAGGGTATCCTATGAAGACGCACTTCTCCTATTTGGGTTCAGTCTTATCAGGCTGAAGCCTTTTGACATAAGTGTCACAACCCCAAATTTTAAGAAACGACAGCTTAGGTTTCTTGCAAAACCACATTTCATACGGTGTCGTCAATGGATTTAGAAGGTGCCCTATTTAACGTGAATGTGGCTGTCTCTAATGCATAACCCCAAAATGATAGTGGTAAATCGGCAAGAGACATCATATATCGCACCATATCTAATAAAGTGCGGTTACGACGTTCGGACACACCATTACACTATGGTGTTCCTGGCAGCGTGAGTTGCGAAACAATTCCACATTGTTTTATATAAAGGCTAAACACGTAACTCAAATATTCGCCTCCACAATCAGATCATAGAAACTTTATTTTCTTGTTACGATGATTCTCCACTTCATTTTGAAATTCTCTGAACTATTGAAATGTTTCAGACTTGTGTTTCATTAAGTAGATATACCGATATCTGCTCAAATCATGTGTGAAGGTCAGAAAATAACGATACCCGCTGCGTGCCTCAACACTCATCGGACTGCATACATTGGTATGTATTATTTCAATAAGTCATTGGCTCGCTCGATTGTTCCGGAGAACGGAGTTTACTCATCTTGCCCATGAGGCATGGTTCAAAAGCATCAAGTGATTCATCATCAAGTGATTCCAAAAGCCCATCAACATGGAGTTTCTTCATGCGCTTTACACCAATATGACCTAAACGGCAGTGCCACAAGTATTTATGAGGACATCAATACCATTGTCACACCCACAGCCCCTACTGCTACATATACTGGACCAATTACTAGAGCTCGCGCACGCCAATTAAATTATCACGTACTTCCGTTTCTTGGTAATGATTTTAATGTTCATGAGAATATGATGCTGCCTAAATTGGATACATTTGTTTTGCTTACGAATGAAGGGCCTGGCATGGATAAGAGGGATGAACACTGGAGCAAGACCAACCATGGAGATGATGGCATGCGCAAGGGGAACAAGAACGGAGTTACAAGTGATGATTTCAGGACTTTGAAGCCACCATAATGAGTGCATGAAGCCTTGGACGAAATATACAAGATGCCACTTCATAAATTTCGTCTAGAGGCTATTCTAGGTGTTGCGTCACCTTTTTATTGGGCCAGGCCCATGTAATTTCTAAATACATAAGTTTAGGCTATTTTTAGAGTCCGTATGTGTGTGGAAACAAGAGATAGGGTTGGTTTCAGACCCCTCCACCAAGGGCCAGAAAATTCCCCCCTCTTCCTCCATATATACAGCCCTTAGGGCACCGTTTAGACTTTGGGTTTTGTTTAGATTAAAAGTTCGCCATAGCTGCAACTTCGCATACTTCGTTTGTGTTCAATGACCAGACCAAGACGTCACAGAACCCCATCTTCATTAATAAAGCTTTCCTCTTATATTCGTAATATCCAGATTGCAATCTCAGTTTCTTGCTTGTTCCTCGTTTGCTCATAGGAAATAGACCCTCGTGGTCAGGTTGATCGTGCTCTGGCGTGGTCAATAACCCCTCGGAAGTTGGTTTAGCAATTGCTAAGGCGCGACGTCTCGCACATTCTTAGTCATATCATCAATGTCAACTCCCAAAGAAAACGATAGCCACCATCTCATCGAAACATCGGGACACCTTAGCCTCTATCAAGTGGTAAGACAACGAATAAATTCTGTAGAAGAATATTATCAGGAATTACAAACTGGCATGATTAGATGTGGTATTGTTGAGGAGAATGAAGCTATGCTTGCACGTTTTATGGGTGGATTATATAGAGAGATTCAGACCATTCTAGAGTACAAGGAGTATACTTATATCACTCGTTTATTCCATCTTGCTTGTAAAGCTGAACATGAAGTGCAGAATCGACAAGCATTGGCGTGAACTAACTTTTCTGCAGGTCGACCTTCATTATGGACACCGCGTGCATCTTCTACTTCCACTGCACCAGCACGTCCATCAGGTGCCACCTCCAGCCGTGATACAAGAAAGCAGGCACAACCACCACTATCTGCCAAGAGCGCACCTGCCGGGCCTGCACATAGCTCTTCTTCTTCCATGGCATCAATAGGGCACACAAGTGATATTATTTGTCGTTGTTGTAAGGGAAGAGGTCATTATGCGAGAGAATGGAAATCTCAGTGTGTGATGATTGCTACTAAGGATGGTGGGTATGAGTCCGCTAGTGACTATGATGAGGAGACTTTGGCTCTTATTACACATGAAGAACATGGTGAAGATGATTGTGATCTTGAGACGCAATACATGGCTCCTAAAGATGCTGATAGGTATGAATGTTTAGTTGCTCAACGTGTTTTGAGTGTGCAGGTCACACAAGCGGAGCAAAATCAGAGGCATAATTTGTTCCATACAAAGGGAGTTGTGAAGGAACGTTCTGTGCGCGTCATCATAGACGGAGGGAGCTGCAACAACTTGGCTAGCATGGAGATGGTGGAGAAGCTATCTCTCACCACAAGACCACATCCACATCCTTACTGCATCCAATGGTTCAACAACAGCGGCAAGGTTAAGGTAACACGTACTGTTCGTGTGCATTTTAGTATCTCTACATATGCTGATTATGTTGATTGTGATGTGGTACCTATGCAAGCATGTTCCTTATTACTTGGTCGACCATGGCAATTTGATAAAAATTCTGTACACCATGGTAGAAATAATCAGTATACTCTTGTTCATAAGGATAAAAATATTACTTTGTTTCCTATGACTCCTGATTCCATTTTGAAAGATGATATTAATAGAGCTTAATAAAGCAAAACAGGAGATGAATAAGAGTGAAAATCAGATTGTGGCAAAAGAATTTGAGCAACAAATGAAGCATAATAATAAACCATCTAGTGTTGCTTCTGAAATTAAATTGAAAAGTGCATGTTTATTTGCCACCAAATCTGATATTGATGAGCTAGATTTCAGCAAATCTGTTTGCTATGCTTTTGTGTGCAAAGAGGCATTATTTTCATTCGAGCACGTGCCTTCCTCTTTGCCACCTGCTATCACTAACATTTTGTAGGAGTTCCCTGACGTCTTTCCACAAGATGTGCCACCGGGATTACCGCCTATTCGAGGGATTGAGCATCAGATTGACTTAATTCCCGGTGCTTCACTGCCAAACCGTGCGCCATACCATACCAATCCAGAGGAGACGAAGGAGATTATGCGTCAAGTACAGGAGCTTCTCAACAAAGGTCATGTACGCGAATCCCTTAGTCCTTGTGTTGTTCCTATTATTCTAGTGCTGAAAAAGGATGGTAGATCGCGTATGTGTGTTGATTGTAGAGGCATTAATAATATTACTATTCGTTATCGTCATCCTATTCCTAGGCTAGATGATATGCTTGATGAATTGAGAGGCTCTACAATATTCTCCAAAGTTGATTTGCGTAGTGGATACCATCAAATTCGTATGAAATTGGGGGATGAATGGAAAACAATATTTAAGCCTGAGTTTGGATTATATGAGTGGTTAGTCATGCCTTTTGGGTTAACTAATGCACCTAGTACTTTCATGAGATTAATGAACGAAGTTTTACATGCTTTCATTGGACGATTTGTGGTAGTCTATTTTGATGATATACTGATTTATAACAGATCTTTGGAGGAACATTTGGAACATTTACATGCTGTTTTTATTGCTCTACATGATGCACGTTTGTTTGGTAACCTTGGGAAGTGCACCTTTTGCACCGACTGAGTATCTTTTCTTGGCTATGTTGTTACTCCACAGGGAATTGAAGTTCATAAAGCCAAGATTGAAGCTATTGATAGTTGGCCACAGCCCAAAACAGTCACATAAGTGAGGAGTTTTCTTGGCCTCGCTGGATTCTATATGCGTTTTGTGAGATATTTTAGCACCATTGCTGCACCTCTCAATGAGCTTACAAAGAAAGATGTGCCTTCTATTTGGGGTACTGCACAGGAAGAAGCCTTCACGGTATTGAAAGATAAGTTGACACATGCTCCTTTACTCCAACTTCCTAATTTTAATAAGACTTTTGAGCTTGAATGTGATGCTAGTGGAATTGGATTAGGAGGTGTGTTATTACAAGATGGCAAACCTGTTGCATACTTTTCTTAAAAATTGAGTGGGCCTAGTCTGAATTATTCTACTTATGATAAAGAATTATATGATCTTGTTCGGACTTTAGAAACATGGCAACATTATTTATGGCCCAAAGAATTTGTTATACATTCTGATCATGAATCTTTAAAACATATTAAAAGTCAAGCTAAACTGAATCGTAGACATGCTAAATGGGTTGAATTCATTGAGACTTTCCCTTATGTCATTAAACACAAGAAGGGTAAAGAAAATGTTATTGCTGATGCATTGTCTCGTCGTTATACTATGCTTTCACAACTTGACTTTGAAATATTCGGTTTGGAGACCATCAAAGATCAATATGTGCATGATGTTGAATTTAAAGATGTATTGCAGAATTGTCAAGAAGGGAGAACATGGAACAAGTTCGTCGTTAATGATGGATTTGTGTTTCGTGCTAACAAGCTATGCATTCCACTTCTTGATGGTGTGCTGTAATGTTTGTGCTCTGAGTAAGCCAGGATAGGAAAACTTAGCTTGATATGTGCGCAGTAGCTTTCTGCCTCACGAGGGCTTGGTTTCTGGCACTCAACGAGGACCCCTTCCTGGGGAGCTGGAGGCCGCAGACCTTGAGAGACGCCTCGGGGTCTCAGGAGCCGCCGCGGAACCGTTGCAGGGCTGCTTTTAAAGGAAAAGGAAACCTGACGAGCACCTCGCTCCTCCTTATGTGAGCCCCCTGTCATAGATTAGCTCTGACTTATTGCACCGCGTCGCGCTGCCCGAGGGGCATGGATATGAGGGGTGCTGATGCCTGTGAGCTTGATCGAGGGATCCTCACGAGGACAAGGCCAAAGCACCAGGGCAGCGGGGTTCGGCGTGGTGTGCGCGCACAAGGGTAGGCCCAAGGCGCACACACCTGCCTAGCCCCCAAGCATGAGGTGCGCGAGGGAGAGTGACGGGCAACTGCCACCTCTCTCCTGTCCTCAGGCCAAAAACAACCGAGCGGGAGGAGAAGAAATTAACTTGGCGAACCAAAACATGAAAGCACCAAATCCATTGAAAGATTACTAAAAAACTGCAAGCAACTTCGGAAAGCAAATGAACAGTCGCGTCCGGCACCTAATCTACTCTTCTCATCAGTGCGGAGCTAAGTGCTGCCACTAAGACGTGGGAGGGAGCCCCCATGAGGCCCCAGGGAGAATCTCAGGAGACTCCAGGGCATGTACAACCCCACTTATTATTACGTGAGAGTGTCACGAGCGGAGACCTTCACAGGCCAGAGCCTTGCTTCACAGGCCGGAGCCTTTCTTTAGGGGTAGAAGTTCCGGAGGTGCTGGATGTTCCAGGCGTTCTGGATGGGGACCCCGTCCCATGTCTCCAGGCACGTGGCGCCAGGCTTGGAGACACGGGTAATCCTAAACGGGCCCTCCCACATGAGAGAGAGCTTGTGCAGCCACTCCCTGGAGAGCACCCGCCTCAGGACGAGGCCACCCACCTCTAACGTCCTGGAGCGGACGCTGCGGCAGTGATACCGCCGCAGCTCCTGCTGGTATCTTGCCACCCCGAGCGAGGCTTGACGGCGTCATTCCTCCCCTAGCACGAGATCCATCCCCCGCATGGCATCTTGATGCGCCTCGTCGGACGCCAGGACCCACGTGGAGCGATGCTTGACCTCGTGTGGGAGAACCGCTTCTGCTCCATAGACGAGGAAGAACGGTGTTTCTCCTGTTGGCTTGGTCGCGGTGGTGCGGATGGACCACAGCACGGACTGTAGCTCGTCGAGCCAGCCCCTGCCGCAAGCCTTGAGCTTCTTCTTGAAGGTTCTTGTCTTGAGGCCACTCAAGACTTTGGCATTGGCCCGCTCGGCTTGGCCGTTGCTCCGGGGGTGTGCCACTGAGGCGTAGCATATCTGCTTTCCAAGGTTAGCACAATATGTTTTGAAAAGGTTGCTAGTGAATTGCGAGCCATTGTCAGTGATGATGCGGTTAGGAACCCCAAAGCGGCTCACGATGCCCTTGATGAACTTGAAGGCCGATCCAGCTGGGATGGTGCTAACGGCTTCTACCTCTGCCCATTTGGTGAATTTGTCGATGGCGACATAGAGGTACCGGTAGCCCCCTGGCGCTCGAGGGAACGACCCCAAGATGTCCAGCCCCCAAACCACGAACGACCATGTGAGCGGGATTGTCTGGAGGCCCTACGCAGGCTAGTGAATTTGTTTGGCGTGGAAATGGCATGCTTCACAGGAACACACCAGCTCTGCGGCCTCATTGAGCGCGGTGGGCCAGTAAAAGCCGCTGCGGAACCACAGTGCGTGATGAGGAATGGTGCCTGGAGTCCCCACAATGTATGTCCGCTAGTAGCTCAAGTCCCTGCTCCCTGGAGATGCATCGCAACAAAACGTCATTGGGCCTCTTGCGGTATAACTCACCGTCTTGGATGCAGTACGCAGCGGCTTGACGAGCCACGCGCTCGGCATCCTCCTTCTTCTCTGGCAAGGTCCCTTGAAGCAGGTATGCCTTGAACTCCTGAGTCCAGCACCCCTCCTGAGGCTCGAGTGCAAGCAGCAGGAGGGCCCCTGTGGGGTGGCCACATGCTGGGGCGCCCGTCTTAGGCGCTTGAGGTAGATCCTCCTGAGGCGGTGCTGGAGCCGCGGCGGGGGGAGCCACAGATGGCTTGAAGAGCCGCTCCACGAACAACCCCGGCTCCTGGGGGAGCCTTTGGGAGGCTCTCTTGGCGATATCATCCGCCTCCTTGTTCGTCCCTCGCGACACGTGTTGCAGTTCCAAGCCCAAGAACTGCTTCTCCATCTTGCGTACCTCTTCTAGGTATGCCTCCGTGTGCTCGTCCTTGGGTGTGTACTCCTTGTTGGAGAAGTTGACGAGGAGCTGGGAATCGCCCTTGATGGTGAGGCGCTTCACCCCTAGTGCCGCCGCGGCCCTGAGACCTGTGAGCAAGCCCTTGAACTCTGCAATGTTGTTGGAGACCTTCTTGCCCTGCTGGAAACAGAGTTGTACCGCGTAGCAGAGCTTGTCCTTGGTGTGTGAGATAAGGACTGCTCCTGCTCCTGCGACTTGTCGTGCAAATGCTCCGTCAAAGTACATGATCCACCCGTCTGGTTCCTCGTCCCCAGGTAAAAGGGAGCGGTCCTCGCTCACCCCGTGGTCAGGGAGGTCAGTCCACTCGGCCATGAAGTCAGCGAGGGCCACACCCTTGATGACCCTGGTGGTGCTGAACTCGAGATGGAATGCCTGAAGCTTGATGTTCCATTCTGCAACTCGCCCGGTGGCGTTCGGGCTCCGGAGCACCCTCTCCAGTGGGTATGCCGAAGAGAATTTGATGGGGTGGCCTTGGAAGTAGTGGCACAACTTTCGGGAGGCGGCGAGGAGCGCAAGCAAGAGCTTCTGAGGCATGGGGTAATGCGCCCGTGCCTCCCTCAGCACCGTGCTGATGAAGTAGACAGGGTGCTCGACGAGGGGAGAGGTATCAGTGGAGTATTGTTCTTCTCGAGGGCGCGGGTCTTTGGTGGTCTCGCGAGGTCCGTCCTCAGGAGCCCCCCCAGCTATGGGGTCAGTCGCAGCCTCGGGAGGGACATCGACCACTAGGTTGGCCGAGGCCCCAGGCGCGTTGTCCTGAGGGTGCTGCGCCTTTCTTGGTGGTTGAGCATCCTGCCGAGGGTCCTTGGATGGGTGCTCCTTCCTTAGCACCACCAGGGCGGCGCTGGCTGAGTGAGTGGTGGCTGCCAAATAGAGCACCAAGGGCTCGAGAGGGCACGGCACCACCATCACTGGTGGGCTGGTCAGGTATCTCTTGAGGTCTTGGAAGGCTGCATCTACCTCCGAGGTCCACTCGAACGGATCCTTCCTTTTCATTAGCTTGAAGAATGGGAGGGCGCGCTCCCCCAGCTTGGAGATGAAGCGCCCAAGCGAGGTTACGCAGCCCGCAAGCTTCTGCATCTCCTTCAGGGTCTGCGGGGGGCTCATGTCTTCTATTACCTTGACCTTCTCCGGATTGGCCTCGATCCCTCTATGTGACACTAGGAAGCCCAGCAGCTTGCCAGAGGGAACCCCGAATACGCACTTCTCGGGATTGAGCCGAAGATCCACCTTGCGCAAGCTGGCAAACGTCTCCTCCAGATCTGCTATCAGGGTCCTGGCCTCCCGAGACTTCACCACTATGTCATCAACATAGGCCTCTGCGTTTCTCCCGAGCTGCGTGCCCAGGGCGATATGCATCAGCCGCTGGAAGGTAGCCCCAGCATTGCACAGACCAAAGAGCATGCAGGAGTAGCAGTACACCTTGCAGGGGGTCAGGAACATCGTCTTCTCCACATCTTGCATGACCATCTTGATCTAGTGGTAGCCCGAGAAGGCATCCAAGAAGCACATCAGGTCACACTCGGTGGTGGAGTCTACGATCTGGTCAATGCGAGGAAGCAGAAAGGGATCTTGAGGGCAGGCCTTGTTGAGGTTGGTGAAGTGTCGTCACAAATGCGTTCTTTCCCTCCTTTCTTGGGGACGACAACGGGGTTCGCCAGCCACTCCGGGTATCGTACTTCCCTGATGACCCCAACGTCCTGCAGCTTGCAGGTTTCTTGGACGATAAATGCTTGCTTCTCGGTGGACTGGCGGCAGGCCTTCTGCTTCACCGGTTGTACGTTTGGGCATACCTTCAGGTGGTGCTCGATTATTCCCGTTGGGACCCCAGCCAGATCTTTGGGCTTCCAAGCGAATACATCCTTGTTGGCGCGCAAGAAGTCGACCAACGCTTTCTCTTGGTCCCGAGGGAGGCCAGCTCCTATGGTAAAGGTGGTGCTGGTTGTCCCCTCCTCACTGACCAGAACTTGCTTCGTCTCAGCTCGGTCTTGGGAGAACAGTTGCTTCATCTTGGCTGGCGCTGCTCCTGGGGCCCCAGGACCCCCTTTCTCATCAGGTACCGCGGATGCCGCCGACCTGAAGGCGAGCTTGAGGGCCTGCACCGCTGATGACCCACGAGTGTATGGGATCTATCGTAGTCCTTTCGATAAGTAAGAGTGTCGAACCCAATGAGGAGCAGAAGGAAATGATAAGCGGTTTTCAGTAAGATTTTCTCTGCAAGCACTGAAATTATAGGTAATCGATAGTTTTGTGATAAGATAAATTGTAACGAGTAACAAGTAATGAAAGTAAATAAAGTGCAGCAAGGTGGCCCAATCCTTTTTGTAGCAAAGGATAAGCCTGGACAATTTCTTATAATGAGAAAAGAGCTCCCGAGGACACATGAGAGTTATCGTCAAGCTAGTTTTCATCATGTTCATATGATTCGCGTTCGGTACTTCGATAATTTGATATGTGGGTGGACCAGTGCTTGGGTACTGCCCTTACTTGGACAAGCATCCCACTTATGATTAACCCCTATTACAAGCATCCACAACTACAAAAGAAGTATTAAGGTAAACCTAACCACAACATTAAACATATGGATCCAAATCAGCCCCTAACGAAGCAACGCATAAACTAGGGTTTAAGCTTCTGTCACTCTAGCAACCCATCATCTACTTATTACTTCTCTATGTCTTCCTCTAGGCCCAAATAATGGTGAAGTGTCATGTAGTCGACGTTCACATAACACCACTAGAGGAAAAGACAGCATATATCTCATCAAAATATCGAACGAATACCAAATTCACATGACTACTAATAGCAAGACTTCACCCATGTCCTCAGGAACAAACGTAACTACTCACAAAGCATATTCATGTTCATAATCAGAGGAGTAATAATATGCATTAAGGATCTGAACATATGATCTTCCACCAAGTAAACCAATTAGCATCAACTACAAGGAGTAATCAACACTACTAGCAACCCACAGGTACCAATTTGTGGTTTTGATACAAGATTGGATACAAGACATGAACTAGAGTTTTGAGAGGAGATGGTGTTGGTGAAGATGTTGGTGGAGATTGACCCCCTCCCGATGAGAGGATCGTTGGTGATGATTTCCCCCTCCCGGAGGGAAGTGTCCCCGGCAGAACAGCTCCACCGGAGCCCTAGATTGGTTCCGCCAAGGCTCCGCCTCGTGGCGGCAGAGTTTCGTCCCGTAAGCTTGCCCACAATTTTTTCAGGGTAAAAATCTTCATATAGAAGAAGATGGACACCGGAGGACCACCAGGGGGCCCAGGAGACAGGGGAGCGCCCAGTAGGGGTGGGCGTGCCCCCACCCTCCTAGCCAGGGTGTGGGCCCCCTGAGATGTTTCTTCCGCTCAATAATTCTTATTAATTCCAAAATTAAGTTTTGTGGAGTTTCAGGATTTTTGGAGTAGTGCAGAATAGGTTTCAAATGTTTGCTCCTTTTCCAGCCAGAATTCCAGTTGCCGGCATTCCCCCTCTTCATGGTAAACCTTATAAAATAAGAGAGAATAGCCATAAGTATTGAGATATAATGTGTAATAACAGCCCATAATGCAATAAATATTGATATAAAAGCATGATGCAAAATGGACGTATCAACTCACCCAAGCTTAGACCTCGCTTGTCCTAAAGCGGAAGCCGAAATCAAAAAAATATGTCGACATGTTTAGAGATAGAGGTGTCGATAAAAATAAAATACGGACATGAGGGCATCATGATCATTCTTATAATAGCAACATTTATAGATTTTACCATATGATTTATTATACTCAAGTAACAATCAATTCACAATGTCAAGTATGGTTCAGAAACTTCATTGGAACTAACAAACTATAATCTCAGTCATTGAAGCAATTGCAATTTATCATAACATTAGAAAGAATCAAGAATAAGCTTTTCAGCAAGTCCACATACTCAACTATCATGTAGTCTTCTACCATTGCTAACACTCACGCAATACTTGTGGTTATGGAGTTTCAGCCGGACACTGAGAAAGATAGGGGCTTATTGTGTTGCCTCCCAACGTATTCACCTTTAGGTGATGTCAACAATAATAGTCCATGCTAACTTACATCCAATTGGATATATATATCATGATCTTTCAAACACGAGGAGCTTGCCAAAGGATAAAATGAAAAAGGGAAAGGTGAAGATCACCTTGACTCAAGCATAAAGTAAAAACATAAAGTAAAAGATAGGCCCTTCGCAGAGGGAAGCAGAGGTTGTCATGTGCGTTTAGGGTTGGATGCACAAAATCTTAATGCAAAAGAACGTCACTTTATATTGCCCCTTGTATGTGGACCTTTATTATGCAGTCCGTCGCTTTTATTGCTTCCACAACAAGATCGTATAAAGCTTATTTTCTCTGCACTAATAAGTCATACATATTTAGATAGCAATTTTTATTGCCTGCAACATGACAACTTACTTGAAGGATCTTACTCAATCCATAGGTAGGTATGGTGGACTCTCATGGCAAAACTGGGTTTAAGGATATTTGGAAGCACAAGTAGTATCTCTACTTGGTGCAAGGAATTTGGCTAGCATGAGGGGGAAAGGCAAGCTCAACATGTTTGGAAGGTCAATGACAATATACTTTAACTGAGATGTGAGAAAACATAAACCATTACGTTGTCTTCCTTGTCCAACGTCAACTCTTTTAGCATGTCATACTTAATGAGTGCTCCCAATCATAAAAGATGTCCAAGATAATATATTTGTATGTGAACCTCTCTTTCCTTATCACTTCCTATTAATTGCAACAAAGACCAAAACTACGTTTATCAACTCTCAACAACTTTTATGCCTCATACTTTCTATGTGTGAAGTCATCACTAACCATAAGATTAGTATGAACTCTATTATTCTTTCTACTTCCTCAAGATCATAGCAACATAGCAAAGCCCTTGACTCAACACTAATCTTTATTATAGATAGCTCACGGACTCGATTACATAAAGAGATCACAAAGCAAAACTCAAAACTACTTGATATCAAAACTTCAATCTACTAGATCAAGATACTACTGAAAGGATCGAACTAAATAAATCGGTAAAGATAGGAGTGTGGTGGTGATACGATACCCGGGCACCTCCCCCAATCTTGGCAGTTGACAAGGGGAGTGCCCATACCCATGTGATTATGTCCTCGGAGGTGGTGAAGTAGGAGTTGTTGATGATGTAGGCTTGTCGTCCATCTTCCAAGGCATAGGCTCACCATCATAGAAGGATGATCGAGTCTCCGGGATCCTTAAATCTGCAGCCAAACTCATCCTCTTGAATCTATATTCATACTCACAGTTCTGGTTTTGCAGGTCATAGATCTGGGCTTGGAGGTGCTCGATTTTCTCTTGAAGCTTGAAGATGGTCTCCCCAATGACTTTGGCATCTAGCTTGTGGTTGTCGGTAAACTCCGTGATCATCATCTGGTTGGCGTTGAGTCCACGCTCCACCATCCCTTGGCACTTGAAAACTTGCTGCTCCACGGCTTAGAGCTTTGTCTCCACGCTTCCGGTACGCCTTGGTCCCTCCACATCGCGGATGTGCAGCACCCCCTCGTGCATCTCAATGGTTGTAGGGTGTTGCAGCACCTCCGCGAGATAGGTGTTGATAAACCTCTCGAAAAACTTGTCCTTGGGAGTGCTTGGAGATGCCATGATGCTCTAGATCTGAAACAGAAACAGCTCGAAATGAAAACAGAAGATATTTGTGTGATACGGTGGTCAAAACCTTCGGGAGTATATATAATGAATTTTTACCGACCAAAATATGTAACGTTCAAGAAAACAAAGTCCGGGAGGCACACGAGGTGGCCACGAGATAGGGGGGCGCGCCTAGTAAGGGTGGGCGCGCCCTCCACCCTCGTGGAGGCCTCGTGCCCCTCTCGGACTACTTCTTTCTTCCTAAAATTCTTAAATATAGCAAAACTGATAAAAATTGACATTGGAGTTGTTTTGGAGTCGGTTTACTTACCGTACCACATACCTATTCCTTTTTGGAGTCTGGAACATTCTGGAAGGTGTCCCTTATGTATTCCTTCGGGGTTACAGTTTCAATAATATTAGTTTCAACATTGATAGGATTACCTCAAATATAATGTTTAATTCTTTGACCATTCACCACCCTCGGACTTGTGCCTTCGAAGTTGTTGATTTTTATGGCACCAGAACGATAGACCTCCTCGATAACGTAAGGACCTTCCCATTTAGAGAGGAGTTTTCCTGCAAAATATCTTAAACGAGAGTTGAATAATAACACATAATCACCTACATTAAACTCACGCTTTTGAGTCCTTTTGTCATGCCAGAATTTGACTTTTTCTTTGAATAGCTTGGCATTCTCATAGGCTTGGGTTCTCCATTCATCAAGTGAGCTAATATCAAACAACCTCTTCTCACCGGCAAGTTTGAAGTCATAGTTGAGCTCTTTAATAGCCCAATATGCTTTATGTTCAAGTTCAAGAGGTAAATGACAAGCTTTTCCATAAACCATCTTATATGGAGACATACCCATAGGATTTTTGTATGCAGTTCTATAGGCCCATAATGCATCATCAAGTTTTTTGGACCAATTCTTTCTAGATCTATTGACAGTCTTTTGCAAAATTAATTTGAGCTCTCTATTGCTCAACTCTACTTGACCACTAGACTGCGGATGATAAGGAGATGCGATTCTATGATTAACATCATACTTAGCAAGCATCTTACGGAAAGCACCATGAATAAAATGTGAACCACCATCAGTCATAAGATATCTAGGGACTCCAAACCTCGGAAAAATAACTTCTTTAAGCATTTTAATAGAAGTGTTATGATCAGCACTACTAGTTGGAATAGCTTCTACCCACTTAGTAACGTAATCAACAACAACTAAAATATGTGTATAACCATTAGAGGCAGGAAAAGGTCCCATATAATCAAAGCCCCAAACATCAAACGGTTCAATAACAAGAGAATAATTCATAGGCATTTCTTGACGTCTACTAATATTACCAATTCTTTGACATTCATCACAAGATAAGACAAACTTACGAGCATCTTTGAAGAGAGTAGGCCAATAAAAACCAGATTGCAGTACCTTGTGTGCAGTTCTATCTCCAGCGTGGTGTCCTCCATATGATTCAGAGTGACACTTGCGTAGGATCTGTTCCTGTTCATGCTCAGGTACACAACGTCTAATAACACCATCTACTCCTTCTTTATAAAGGTGTGGGTCATCCCAGAAGTAATGTCTTAAATCATAAAAGAACTTTTTCTTTTGCTGGTATGTGAAACTAGGAGGTATAAATTTAGCAACAATGTAATTAGCATAATCAGCATACCAAGGAGCAGTATGAGAAGCATTAACGACCGCTAATTGTTCATCAGGAAAGCTATCATCAATAGGCAGTGGGTCATCAAGAACATTCTCTAACCTAGACAAGTTGTCTGCAACGGGGTTCTCAGCTCCCTTTCTATCAATAATATGCAAATCAAATTCTTGGAGCAAGAGAACCCATCTAATGAGTCTAGGCTTAGCATCTTTCTTTTCCATAAGATATTTAATAGCAGCATGATCAGTGTGAATAGTAACTTTGGAATCAACAATATAAGGTCTAAACTTATCACATGCAAACACAACTGCTAAGAATTCTTTTTCAGTAGTAGCATAATTTCTCTGGGCAGTATCAAGAGTCTTACTAGCATACTGGATAACATTCAATTTCTTATCAACTCTTTGCCCTAGAACAGCACCTACAGCATAATCACTAGCATCACACATAATTTCAAAAGGTAAATTCCAATCAGGTGGCTGAACAATAGGTGCAGTGATCAAAGCTTTCTTAAGTATTTCAAATGCTTCTACACAATCATCATCAAAGACAAAAGGAATATCTTTTTGCATTAAATTAGTCAGAGGCCTAGAGATTTTAGAAAAGTCCTTAATGAACCTCCTATAAAAACCGGCATGACCAAGGAAACTTCTTATACCTTTTATGTCCTTGGGACATGGCATCTTTTCAATAGCATCAACTTTAGCTTTATCAACTTCAATACCTCTCTCGGAAATCTTATGCCCCAAGACAATGCCTTCATTAACCATAAAGTGACACTTTTCCCAATTCAAGAGGAGACTAGTGTCTTCGCATCTCTGCAAAACTCGATCAAGGTTGCTCAAGCAATCATCAAAAGAGGATCCATAAACGGAGAAATCATCCATGAATACCTCACAAATCTTTTCACAAAAGTCAGAGAATATAGCCAGCATACATCTTTGAAAGGTAGTAGGTGCATTACATAAACCAAAAGGCATACGTCTATAAGCAAAAGTACCGAAAGGGCAAGTAAAAGTAGTTTTGATTGATCCTTCGCTGACACAGGTATTTGAGAGAAACCAGAATAACCATCTAGAAAGCAGAAATGTGTGTGTTTGGATAGTCTTTCTAGCATTTGATCAATAAAAGGTAAAGGGTAATGATCTTTCTTAGTAGCTTTATTTAATTTACGGAAATCAATTACCATCCTATAACCTGTAATAATTCTTTGCGGGATCAATTCATCTTTATCATTAGGAACAACGGTAATACCTCCCTTTTTAGGAACACAATGGACAGGGCTTACCCATTCACTATCAGCAACGGGATAAATTATACCTGCCTCAAGGAGCTTTAGTATCTCCTTTCTTACCACTTCTTTCACCTTGGGATTCAGTCGTCATTGAGGATCTCTATTTGGTTTAGCATCGACCTCCAAATTAATTTTGTGTTGGCATAACGTAGGACTAATGCCCTTAAGATCATCCAGAGTATATCCAATAGCAGCTCGGTGCTTCTTCAGAGTTTTCAATAATCTTTCTTCTTCTTGCCCTGAAAGGTTAGCACTAATAATAACATGATATATTTTCTTTTCATCAAGATAAGCATACTTAAGATTATCAGGTAGTGGTTTGAGTCCAAACACGGGATCACCCTTGGGTGGAGGGGGATCCCCAAGAATTTCAACGGGAAGGTTGTGTTTCAGCATAGGTTCCTGTTTAAGGAACACTTCATCTATTTCCCTTCTTTCCTTCATAAACATATCGTTTTCATGGTCTAGCAAATATTGTTCTAAAGGATCAGTAGGAGGTACGGCAATGGAAGCAAGACCAATAATCTCATCTTTACTAGGTGATTCTCTATCACGAGGATGTCTATGAAACTTAGCAAAATTAAACTCATGAGACATACCCTCTAAGCCAATTGTAACAGTATCCTTTTCACAATCAATCCTAGCATTAACTATATTCAAGAAGGGTCTACCGAAAATAATGGGACAAAAATCATCTTGTGGGGAACCAAGAACAAGATAATCAGCAGGGTATTTAACCTTCCCACACAAGACTTCAACATCTCTAACTATCCCAACTGGTTTAATGGTATCCCTATTAGCAAGCTTAATAGTAACATCAATGTCTTCCAATTCAACGGGTGCAATGTCGTGCATAATTTCTTTATATAAGTCATAGGGTATTGCACTAGCACTAGCACCCATATCACATAAGCCATGATAACAATGATCTCCTATTTTAACAGAAATAACAGGCATGCCTACCACAGGTCTATGTATCTTAGTATCTGGTCTAGCAATATTAGCAGTCTCACCACAGAAATAAATAACATGCCCATCTAAATCATCATCCAAGAGATCTTTAACCATAGCAATACTAGGTTCAACTTTGATTTTCTCAGGAGGTGTATAAGTCCTAGTATTACTCTTACGAACAGCAGTCAAAGTTTTGGCATGATCCTTTATCCTAACAGGAAAAGGAGGTTTCTCACCATAAGTAGTAGGAACAATAGGATCACTATAGGTGACAGTCTTTTCTTCAACTGTAATAGGTGCAACTACTTTTAACTCAATGGGAGGATTATATTTAAACCACTTCTCTTTAGGGAGATCAACGTAGTAGCAAAAGATTCACAGAAAGATGCTACTATCTCAGAGTCAATTCCATACTTAGTGCTAAATCCACGAAAAGCATCAGTATCCATAAAAGATTTAACACAATCGAACTTAGGTGTCATACCTGACTCCTAACCATCATTGGAACCCCAATCTTCAGAGTTGCGTTTCATTCTTTCCAATAAGTCCCACTTGAAATCAATAGTCTTCAGCATATAAGAAGCAGCACAGGAAGTATCCAGCAGGTTGCGATCATTGAGAGAAAGCCGAGCATAATTTTTTTGAATAATCATTTCTCTAGAGAGCTCATGATTGGGGCATGAATATAACATTGACTTAAGCCTCCCCCAAGCTTGAGTGATGCTTTCTCCTTGGCGAGGCCAGAAATTATATATGTAATTACGATCACGATGAACAAGATGCATAGGGTAGAACTTCTGGTGAAATTCCAACTTTAATCATTTATAATTCCAAGATCTCGTATCATCACATGTCAATGCATCTCCCTTCAAAGATAAAGGGAAGACCTTCCTTTTGACAGCATCATCGGGAATACCTGCAAGCTTAAATAATCCACAAACTTCATCCACAAAGATAAGGTGTAAATCGGGATGCAATGTTCCATCTCCTACAAATGGATTAGCTAGCAGTTTCTCTATCATACCCGAAGGAATCTCAAAGTAAATATTTTCAAAAAGTTCAATAGGTTGAGGAGCACCTCTTTGCTCTTCTGGTCGGGGTGAAGATACACCGAACAAGCCCCTCAAAGGATTAGTTTCCATAGTGACAAGTAACAGAAAATGTCAGCACACTATATAAATGTTTCCTAACTGAGTTCCACTCACCAAAAGCGCTACACTCCCCGGCAACGGCGCCAGAAAAGAGTCTTGATGACCCACAAGTGTAGGGGATCTATCGTAGTCCTTTTGATAAGTAAGAGTGTCGAACCCAACGAGGAGCAGAAGGAAATGATAAGCGGTTTTCAGTAAGGTTTTCTCCACAAGCACTGAAATTGTAGGTAATAGATAGTTTTGTGATAAGATAAATTGTAACGAGTAACAAGTAATGAAAGTAAATAAAGTGCAGCAAGGTGGCCCAATCCTTTTTGTAAGAAAGGATAAGCCTGGACAGTTTCTTATAATGAGAAAAGAGCTCCCGAGGACACATGGGAATTATCGTCAAGCTAGTTTTCATCACGTTCATATGATTCACATTTGGTACTTTGATAATTTGATATGTGGGTGGACTGGTGCTTGGGTACTGCCCTTACTTGGACAAGAATCCCACTTATGATTAACCCCCATTACAAGCATCCCCAACTACAAAAGAAGTATTCAGGTAAACCTAACCACATCATTAAACATATGGATCCAAATCAGCCCCTAACGAAGCAACACATAAACTAGGGTTTAAGCTTCTGCTCTAGCAACCCATCATCTAGTTATTACTTCCCTATGGCTTCCTCTTGGCCCAAATAATGGTGAAGTGTCATGTAGTCGATGTTCACATAACACCACTAGAGGAAAAGACAACATACATCTCATAAAAATATAGAACGAATACCAAATTCACATGAGTACTAATAGCAAGACTTCACCCATGTCCTCAGGAACAAACGTAACTACTCACAAAGCATATTCATATTCATAATCAGAGGAGTAATAATATGCATTAAGGATCTGAACATATGATCTTCCACCAAGTAAACCAATTAGCATCAACTACAAGGAGTAATCAACACTACTAGCAACACACAGGTACCAATTTGTGGTTTTGATACAAGATTGGATACAAGAGATGAACTAGAGTTTTGAGAGGAGATGGTGTTGGTGAAGATGTTGATGGAGATTGACCCCCTCCCGATGAGAGGATCGTTGGTGATGATTTCCCCCTCCCGGAGGGAAGTGTCCCCGGCAGAACAGCTCCACCGGAGCCCTAGATTGGTTCCGCCAAGGCTCGGCCTCGTGGCGGCAGAGTTTCGTCCCGTAAGCTTGCCCACAATTTTTTCAGGGTAAAAGCCTTCATATAGCAGAAGATGGACACCGGGGGGCCACCGGGGGCCCAGGAGACAGGGGGCGCGCCCAGTAGGGGTGGGCGCGCCCCACCCTCTTGGCCAGGTTGTGGGCCCCCTGAGGTGTTTCTTCTGCTCAATAATTCTTATTAATTCCAAAAATAAGTTTCGTGGAGTTTCAGGATTTTTGGAGCAGTGCAGAATAGGTTTCCAATGTTTGCTCCTTTTCCAGCCAGAATTCCAGCTGCCGGCATTCCCCCTCTTTATGGTAAACCTTGTAAAATAAGAGAGAATAGCCATAAGTATTGAGATATAATGTGTAATAACAGCCCATAATGCAATAAATATTGATATAAAAGCATGATGCAAAATGGACGTATCAACCGCGTCTTTGGTGTCCCCTGCCACCATGAGGACACCGTTACTGCCAGGCATCTTCATGAGGTTTTAAGCTGGGTGAGTCGCCGCCATGAACTTGGCCAAGGCCGGGTACCCCAGGATTGCGTTGTATGGCAGGTCGATCCGGGCGATGTCGAAGTCGATGAGCTTGGTGCGGTAGTTGTCACGGGTCCCGTAGGTGATGGGGAGGCGGATCTACCACAGGGGGCTGGTGGAGCCATCGCAGACCCTGGAGAAGGGCTTGGTGGGGCGGAGCCGGCCGGGGGCACGTGCAGCAGGCCGAATGTCTCCGCAGAGAGCACCTTGAGGCCGGCTCCATCGTCGATGAGGGTCTTGGTGACCGCCACGTTGCAGATGGTGGGGGTGCAAAGCATTGGGAGCGCGCCTGCTCCTATCGTGGCGGCTGGATGGTCCTCGGGGCCGAAGGTGAGGTCAGCCTTGGGCGCCGCCTAGTCTGGGGGAGCCCCCGAGCCCACGTGTGCAACACTTACTTGTCGGTAGAACTGCTTGATGTGGCGGTCGGAGGGTGGCGCCTGCGAGCCACCTAGGAGAGCTGCGATGACGTGGGGCGCCGATGCCGCGAAGCATGTGAGGAAGAGGCCGCGCAGCTCCTCCCAGGAGGCTACAGAGGACTCCGACAGGTTGAGCAACCAGGTGTGCGGTGCGCCTACGAGGGCCATGGGGAGCCAGTTGGCCTTCACCTTGTCGCCTCCGCCAGCCACCCAAACTGCTTCCTCATATGCATGGAGGAAGGCGGCCGGGTCCGCCGCGCCGTCGTAGCGTGGCAGCATCTCCAGTCTGAACTTGGGTGGCCACTCCACCGTCGCAAGGCGGGAGAGAAAGCGCGGAGGCCCTTGGCTCCCTCGAAGGCACGCGACGTCTGAGTCGATGAAGGGACACCCGCCATCGAAGCTGGTGGCGGGATGCGGCGGACGAAGCAGCAGATTTCAGACGCACCCCTACCTGGCACGCCAAATGTTGGATTACGGGTTTCGCAAACCCTTGAAAGGTTCGAACTCTTGGGTGCGTGCGGAGATCTCAACCTACCCAGCCTGCCTACTCGCGATCCTCCTAAGCCTAGTGCAACGAGCTTGAAGAGACAAAGGGGACACAGTAGTTTATGCTGGTTCGGGCCACCTTGCGGTGTAATACCCTACTCCAGCATTTTGGTGGATTGCCTCGAAGGGCTGAGGATGAACTAGTACAGTGGATGAATTGGCCTCAGGAGGTGAGGTGTTCTTGAGCTCAAGAGAGCTGGCGGGGTGTGAACTAGGTCAGATTCGATCCTCCCTCTATGGTGGTGGCTAAGTCCTATCTATAGTGGCCTTGGTCCTCTTTCCAAATGTTGGCGGGAAGGGATCCCACAACGACCGAATTTGAAAGGGGACAAGTAGCACAACTTATCCTGATTAAAGTGGTCTTTGCCTGTGAAAAGCCCCTGGTCGTCACGCCACGGTAGGCTCGTGATGACCTCCGCCGTGCCGTCCTGGTGGTCTTGGTCTTGTTGCACCAGAATGGGAACCTTTGGCTGATTCCTCGGGACTCCGCATCTGTGGCTTGCCTCCCATGCACCAAAGAGGAAACTGGCGCTCTGTGCCCGCTGGCGCCCGCCTGGCCTTGGTCGTCACGGCTCACGTCAGCCGAACCTCATGAGGTGCACCTTGCATAGAACTCTCTGCCCCTCGGGAGCCAGCCTGAAGAGGCCGATCCCCTCGGGGGTCTTGGCGTTGTCTGCCTCGCAAGGCTTGGCCCCTCGTGAGGGTCTTGAGCTATTGATGCCGAGGCTGGGCCATACCAGGCCGTCGATGGAGACACGCGGTGGGCCGCAAGCAGGCAAGTCTAGATACCCCCATATCCAGAATGTCGACAGTAGCCCCCGGGCCCAAGGAGCACTCGGACTTGGCTTCTAGGCGAAGCCAAAGGGCAAGTGCGGAGTGCCGCGGGCCCTAACCGCCTACAGCCTTGATGATGCATGGCAATTGATGGGACATGGGCGTCCCCACTTCTCCATGCTGCCTCGGCAACTGTTCGACTTGACGGAACGATGCGACATGCAGAAGATCATCATGGCGTGAGGTCGTGGAGGCTGGCGGTTGGCCTTCCTTGGCTATAAATATGAGGGAGGGCCAGAGCCCTCCCCGCCCATCTCTCCTTCGTCTTCCTGCCGCCCGCTTCTTCTCCTTCTTCGTCTTGCTTCCATGGTGTCGTCGAGGAGGTTGTCGACGGCCGAGAAGGGGAAAGCTTCCAAGGAGGGACCAGCCTCTCCGCCTCCCAAGAGAGGCTGCGGCCATCCCCGTAAGCACCCCGCGGTAGACCCCAGAGGGTGCAGGCGTGCGCCCCCAGAGCTGGCATTTCTCTTGGTTCTCGCGGTGGCACCTCTTCTCGCGGCGGGGGCCACCGGCTTCGGAGCAGCCCCCATGACGAGGGGAAACGTGCCGTGATCGTGTGCCCTCCTCAGCCACGCTTCTCCTTGCTGGACGTTCTCCCCGAGTTTGTGGTGTGGTCGGAGAGCCCGGCCGGCACCTCGCTTCGGCTTCCGTTTTTCTTCTCTGGTGAGCTTCCATCCTCGGGGCTCGATGATCTCTGGCTGCAGGCTGACGGCTGCTGCAGCAAAGCTTCGTGGGTCGGGACTGAGGTCGCCACCTCCGGCAGCGTGGTCCTGACCCGCGGTTGGCAGACATTCGCTGAAGAGGAAACTGGCGCTCTGCGCCCGCTGGCGCCCGCCTGGCCTTGGTCGTCACGGCTCACGTCAGCCGAGCCTCATGAGGTGCACCTTGCATAGAACTCTCCGCCCCTCAGGAGCCAGCCTGAAGAGGCCGATCCCCTCGGGGGTCTTGGCGTCGTCCGCCTCGCGAGGCTTGGCCCCTCGCGAAGATCTTGAGCTATTGATGTCAAAGCTGGGCCATACCAGGCCGTCGATGGAGCCACGCGGTGGGCCGTAGGCAGGCAAGTCAGGATACCCCCATACGCATACGCCGACAATGTAAACAGAATAAAAATTATTCTCTGTCTTAAATGAATAAGTGTATTGCAATAAACACGATCCTATGTTGTTCATGTTCAACAAAAACACCAAATAACGTTTATTTAGGTTCAACACTAATCCTGAAAGTATAGGGAGTGTGCAATGATGATCATATCAATCTTGGAACCACTTCCAACACACATCGTCACTTCACCCTCAACTAGTCTCCATTTATTCTACAACTCCTATTTTGAGTTATTAATATTAGCAACCGAACAGGTATCAAATACCCAGGGGCTACTAAGAGCACTAGTAAGGTACACATCAATAACATGTATATAAAATATACCTTTGTTCACTTTGCCTTCCTTCTTATCCGCCAAATATTTGGGGTAGTTCCGCTTCCAATGACCATTTCCTTTTCAGTACAAGGACTCAATTTCAGGATTAGGTCAAGCTTTGGGATTCTTCACGGGAGTGACAACTTGCTTGCCATTCTTCTTGAAGTTCACTTTCTTTCCCTTTCCCTTTTTTTGAAACTATTGGTTTTGTTAACCATCAACACTTGATGCTCTTTCTTGATTTATACCTTTGCTGATTTCAGCACCGCAAAAAGCTCGGGAATAGTTTTCTTCATCCGTTGCATATTATAGTTCATCAAGAAGTTCTAGTAGCTTGGTGATAGTGACCAGAGAACTCTGTCAATCACTATCTTATCTGGAAGATTAACTCCCAGTTGATTCAAGCGATTGTAGTACCCAGACATTCTGAGCACATGCTCACAAGCTGAGCTATTCTCCTCCATCTTGTAGGCAAAGTACTTGTCAGAGGTCTCATACCTCTCAACATGGGCGTGAGTCTGAAATACCAATTTCAGCTCTTGGAACATCTCATATGCTCTATGGCGTTCAAAACGTTTTTGAAGTTCCTGTTCTATGCCGTAAAGCATGGTGCACTAAACTATCAAGTAGTCATCATATCGAGCTTGCCAAACATTCATAACGTCTGCATCTGCTCCTGCAATAGGTCTGTCACCTAGCGGTGCATTAAGGACATAATTATTTTGTGCAGTAATGAGGATAATCCTCAGATCACGAACCCAGTCCGCATCATTGCTACTTTTATCTTTCAACTTAGTTTTCTCTATGAACATATCAAAAACATAGGGAGCTATATTGCGAGCTATTGATCTACAACATAGATATGCAAATACTATCAGGACTAAGTTCATGATAAATTTAAGTTCAATTAATCAAATTACTTAAGAACTCACACTTAAATAGACATCCCTCAAGTCATCTAAGTGATACTGATCCAAATCAACTAACCTATGTCCGATCATCAAGTGAGATGGGGTAGTCATCAATGGTGAACATCTCATGTTGATCATATCTACTATACGATTCACGTTCGACCTTTCGGTCTCCAGTGTTCCAAGGACATGTATGTACATGCTAGGCTCGTCAAGTTTAACCCAAGTATTCCGCATGCGCAAAATTGTCTTGCACCCATTGTATGTGAACGTAGAACCTATCACACCCGATCATCACGTGGTGTCTCAGCATGACGAACTATTGCAACGGTGCATACTCAGGGAGAACACTTATACCTTGAAATTTAGTTAAGGGATCATCTTATAATGCTAACGCCGTACTAAGCAAAATAAGATAAATAAAAAATAAACATCACATGAAATCAAAATATGTGACATGATATGGCCATCATCATCTTCTGCTTTTGATCTCCATCTCCAAAGCATCGTCATGATCTCCATCGTCACTGGCTCGACACCTTGATCTCCATCGTTGCATCGTGGTTGTCTCGCCAACAATTACTTCTACAACTATCGCTAACGCATGGTGATAAAGTGAAGCAATTACATGGCGTTTGCATTTCTACAATAAAGAGACAACCATAAGGCTCCTGTCGGTTGCAAATTACTTCTAAAAAACATGATCATCTCATACAATAATGTATATCACATCATGTCTTGACCATATCAAATCACAACATGCCCTGCAAAAACAAGTTAGATGTCCTCTACTTTGTTGTTGCAAGTTTTACGTGGCTGCTACGGGCTTCTAGCAAGAACCGTTCTTACCTATGGCACAAAACCACAACGGTGATTTATCAAGTTTGCTGTTTTAACCCTCAACAAGGACCGACTGCAGTCAAATTCGATTCAACTAAAGGAGGAGAAACAAACACCCGCCAGTCACCTTTATGCAAAACTAGTTGCATATCTGTCGGTGGAACGGGTCTCATGAACGTGGTCATGTAAAGTTGGTCCAGGCCGCTTCATCCAACAATACCATCGAATAAATATAAGACATTGGTGGTAAGTAGTATGACGATCACCGCCCACAACTCAGTGCTCTTGCATATCATCTACGCATAGACCTGGCTATGATACCACTGTTGGGGAACGTAGCATGCAATTTCAAAAAATTTCCTATGCTCACGCAAGATCTATCTAAGAGATACATAGCAATGAGGGGCAGAGTGTGTCTACGTACCCTCGTAGACCATAAGCGGAAGCATCTAACAACGCGGTTGATATAGTCGAACTTCTTTGAGCTCCGACCAATCAAGTACCGAATGTACGACACCTCCGTGTTCTGCACATGCTTAGCTCGGTGACGTCCCCCGCCTTCTTGATCTAGCAAGGTGTCGAGGTTGTAGATGAGTTCCGTTAGCACTACGACATGGTGACGGTGATGGTGAAGTGATCCGCGCTGGGCTTCGCCTAAGTACCGCGAGAATATGACCGGGGTGTAAACCGTGGAGGGGGGCACCGCACATGGCTAACAATTGATGTTGTGTGTTGTAGGTGCCCCCCTCCCCACATATATATAGGTTGGAGGGGAGGACAGGCAGCCAAGGGGGCACCCCAAGTAGGCCGAATCCTACTCGAGGTCCTCCCCAATTCGGCCTCCCGCCTTCCTTATTTTGCTGGAGAAGAAAGGGAAGGGAGACGAGAGAAAGGAAGGGGGCCGAACCCTCCTTGTTCTTTCTCCAATTCGGCCTCCTGCCTAAGGGGGCGCGCCACCCCTTGTGGGCTGGTGTGCTCCCCTCTTATGGCCCATATGGCCCATATCTTCTCCCTGGGGGTTCTGGTAACCCCTCCGGTACTCTGATATGTACCCGGTACCTTTCGGAACATTTCTGGTGTCCGAATACTATCGTGCTATATATCAATCTTTACCTCTCGACCATTAGAGACTCCTCATCATGTCTGTGATCTCATCCGGGACTCTAAACAACATTCGGTCACCAAATCACATAACTCATATAATACAATATCGTTGTCGAATGTTAAGCGTGCGGACCCTACAGGTTCGAGAACTATGTAGACATGACCGAGACACCTCTCTGGTCAAGAGCCAATAGCGGAACGTGGATGCTCATATTAGCTCCCACATATTCTACAAAGATCTTTATCGGTCGAACTATTATGACAACATATGTTATTCCCTTTGTCATCGGTATGTTACTTGCTCGAGATTCGATCGTTGGTATCTTCATACCTAGTTCAATCTCATTACTGGCAAGTCTCTTTACTCGTTCCATAATACATCATCCTGCAACTAACTCATTAGTCAATTTGCTTGCAAGGCTTCTTATGATGTGTATTACCGAGAGGGCCTAGAGATACCTCTCCGAACTTGGAGTGACAAATCCTAATCTCAATCTATGACAACCCAACAAAAACATTGGGAGATACATATGGAGCATCTTTATAATCACCCAGTTACGTGGTGACGTTTGATAGCACACATGGCATTCCTCCGGTATCCGGGAGTTGGATAATCTCATAGTTGAAGGAATATGTATTTGACATGAAGAAAGCAATAGGAATAAAATTGAACGATCATAACGCTAAGCTAACGAATGGATCTTGGCCATCACATCATATTCCTAATGATGTGATCTCATTTATCAAATGACAACACAGGTCTATGGTTAGGAAACTTAAGCATCTTTGATCAACGAGCTATTCTAGTAGAGGCTTACTAGGGACACGGTGTTTTGTCTATGTATCCACACATGTATCAAGTTTCCATTTAATACAATTCTAGCATGAATAATAAACATTTATCATGATATAAGGAAATATAAAATAACAACTTTATTATTGCCTCTGGGAATATTTCTTCATATAAAACATCCAAGATTGATAATTTAATAGCATGGAACAATAAAAAATTATAGATACATTGGAGATGTATCAGCATCCCCAAGCTTAATTCCTGCTCATCCTCAAGTAGGTAAATGATTAAATTAGAATTTTTGGTCTGGAATTCTACCCATCATTCATCACATATTCTTTTCTTTTGTAGCATGGACAGTTGGACTTTAGATGATTCAGAGCAATAGTCTATAATCTGACATGAAGACCTCAATACTCAAGCATATCAACAAGCAACCATGTGTTTCAAAATATCAACACTAAAGAAAGCTATCCCTAGCCCATTATGCTCAATCATTGATCCATTCATGAAACACACTCAAATATTAGCTACATCCAACGCAGAAGTATGATAATAGTGTTCCCTAGTTGGTGCTTTATAAGAGAAGGTGGAGACTCAAATAAAAATAAAAATTGCATAAAAGTAAGTAGATAGGCCTTCGCAGAGGGAAGCAGAGATTTGTAGAGATGCTAGAGCTAAAAGGTTAAATAGAGATTTAAAAAATTGTTTTGAGGGGCATGCTATTCCCGTCAACGAAAACGACAGTTAATTTCCAATGTCTTCCATGCTAGGTAAATCATAGGCGGTTCTCAAACATAAAATAAAGTTTATTCCTTTTTCCGCCATTCTTTCACAATCCATGGCTAGCCGTATCCACGGGTACCTTCCATACCAACACTTTCCAAAGAATTTATTATTTGACAACATAAAGTGAATTTCTTTTTCATTTCGGGATGGGCATCCTTATTTCTGGCCACACTCTCGTGCAATGACAAGTGAATAAACACTCATCTTGACAATAACATACCTAGCATGGAAAATATCGGCCACCCCTGCTGAGGGAGTCCTGGACTAGGGGGTGTCCAGATAGCCGAACTATCATCATTGGCCGGACTCCAAGACTATGAAGATACAAGATTGAAGACTTCGTCCCGTGTCCGGATGGGACTTTCCTTGGCGTGGAAGGCAAGCTTGGCGATGCGGATATGCAGATCTCCTACCATTGTAACCGACTCTGTGTAACCCTAGCCCTCTCCGGTGTCTATATAAACCGGAGGGTTTTAGTCCATAGGACATATAACAATCATACCATAGGATAGCTTCTAGGGTTTAGCCTCCTTGATCTCGTGGTAGATCAACTCTTGTAGTACTCATATTATCAATATCAATCAAGCAGGAGTAGGGTTTTACCTCCATCGAGAGGGCCCGAACCTGGGTAAAAACATCGTGTCCCTTGTCTCCTGTTACCATCCGCCTAGAAGCACAGTTCGGGACCCCCTACCCGAGGTCCGCCGGTTTTGACACCGACATTGGTGCTTTCATTGAGAGTTCTTCTGTGTTGTCACCTATAGGCCCGATGGCTCCTTCGATCATCAACAACAACACGGTCCAGGGTGAGATTTTTCTCCCCAGACAGATCTACGTATTCGGCGGCTTTGCACTGCGGGCCAATTCACTTGGCCATCTGGAGCAGATTGAAAGCTACGCCCCTGGCCATCAGGTCAGATTTGGAAGTTTGAACAATACGGCCGATATCCGCGGAGACTTGATCTTCGACGGATTCGAGCCACAGCCGGGCGTGCCGCACTGTCCCGATCGGCATGATTCAGCCCTGCTGCCGGACAATGCCCTGGAGGCCGCACAAGAGTCCGCTCCGCCCCTTGGTTCGGAACCGACGACGCCAATCGAGGATGGGTGGTTGGACACCGCCTCGGGGGCTGCTACCTCTATGGTGATAGAGCCGAATACCGACCCTGTCCCGCATGAAGCTCGTGACTCCGAGGTGCCGGACTCCTCTCCGGACTTCGAACCTCCCGCGGCCCCTCCAATCGAACCCGATTGGGCGCCGATCATGGAGTTCACCGCTACGGACATCTTTCATCACTCGCCTTTTGGTGACATCCTGAATTCGCTAAAGCACCTCTCCTTATCAGGAGAGCCCTGGCCGGACTACGGTCAAGATGGTTGGGATGCGGACAACGAAGAAATTCAAAGCCCACCCACCACCCACTTTATAGCCACTGTCGATGACTTAACCGATATGCTAGACTTCAACTCCGAAGACATCCACGGTATGGACGACGATGCCGGAGACGACCAAGAACAAGCACCCACAGGGTACTGGAAGGCCACCTCAACTCATGATGTATACATGGTGGATACACCCAGAGGAAGCGATAACGAGGAACAACGGGACGCTGCGAAGGATAATTCCCCCGAAAAACAGCCGAAACAGCGACGCAAGCGCCGCCAAAAGTCCCTCCTCGACAACAATAGCACCCATGTAGACCCAGCCATAGAGCAGGGCGAGCCGGTGGACTACAAACATGCTCCCGGGCAACTATCCGAACAGGATGAATTAAATAAGCAATCCACCCCCGGCGAAAACAACAGTCCGGATGATCTAACACCGGACACATCGTTGGAGCAGAAGGACCTCCACAAAAGGCTCGTCGCCACTGCACGAAGCCTGAAGAAGCAGAAGCGGAATCTCAAAACAGCGGAAGACGTACTCAGAATGTGATGGAGCAAAGTACTCAAGACCGCAGACAAATACGGCGATGGCCACCAAGCAAAAAGCTACCCGAAGCGTAAACTACTGCCCGAATTTGACGAGGAGGCCATAGAGCCCCCACAATAAAAAAATAAAGAGGCCGCCCGGTCGGATGGACGACCACATGGCAAACAAAGAGCATCAAGCGGCGCTGCACACAAGCCGGCACGTGATCCATATAAGGATCCTCGTAAAGAGGACGACCCGGTCAGGTCCATATATGGGTCCAGAAAGCAAGTTTTAGAAAGCAAAACAACACATCGAGTATTCGAAAATCCCGGCACACCCAAATACAGGGGCGCCGCACACCCCTTATGTTTCACCAATGAGGTGCTGGATCATGAATTTCCAGTGGGATTCAAACCCGTAAACATAGAGGCATACGACGGAACAACAGACCCTGGAGTCTGGATCGAGGATTACATCCTGCATATACATATGGCTAGAGGAGACGACCTCCACGCCATAAAATACCTACCCCTCAAGCTCAAAGGGCCAGCCCGGCATTGGCTCAAAGGCCTCCCAGAAAATACCATTGGAAGTTGGGAAGAGCTCGAGGATGCGTTTCGGGCAAATTTTCAGGGGACTTATGTCCGCCCTCCGGATGCAGACGATTTAAGTCACATAAATCAACAGCCCGGAGAGTCAGCCCATAAATTCTGGAACAGGTTCCTCACCAAAAAGAACCAAATAGTCGACTATCCGGACGCCGAAGCCTTAGCAGCCTTCAAACATAACGTCTGAGACGAATGGCTCGACAAACACCTCGGCCAGGAAAAGCCAAGGACAATGGCAGCACTAACAAGCCTCATGGCCCGCTTTTGTGCGGGAGAGGATAGCTGGCTGGCAAGATGCAGCACCAGCGACCCAAGTACATCCGAAGTCAGGGATGGAAACGGGAAACCACGACGCAAAAAGTACCAACGCCGAACTAAGGGAAACCGCCCAAAGAGCACGACAGTCAACGCCGGGTTCAAAAGCTCTCGACAGAACAACAAAACACTGCCTCTCAAGGACAGCAGCGACGAGCTATCCAACCTAAACAAAATCTTGGACAAGATATGCCAAATCCACAGCACCTCCGGGAAGCTTGCAAACCATACCCACATAGATTGTTGGGTCTTCAAACAGTCGGTCCAACTTAATGCCGAACACAAGGGGCTCGAAACACCAAGTGAGGACGATGACGAAACCCACAAGCAGAGCACCGGCAAACAAAGGAACTTCCCACAAGAGGTCAAAACAGTAAATTCACTTCATGTGACAACAAGCAAAAATAGAGCGGCGCCCACAAAAATGCGCGCTGCACGGTCCACCCCAGCAGAGTCCAGACCCTGGATGTCAAAACCAATCACCTTCGACCATCAGGACTACTCCGGAAGTATCCGGAACGAAGGATGGACTGCCCTGATATTAGATCCTATAATCGACGGACTGCAATTTACACAAGTCCTAATGGACGGCGACAGTGATCTAAACCTGCTATATCAGGACACAATCCGCAGAATGGGGATAGACCCAACCAAAATACGCCATAGCAACACTTCCTTTAAAGGAGCAATGCCAGGCCTATATGCCCATTGTACGGGCTCTCTACCACTAGAAGTTGTGTTCGGCTCAGCCGACAACTACCGTCGCGAAAAGCTAGTCTTCCACATCGCCCCATTTCAAAGTAGCCATCAAGCACTATTGGGACGCAAAGCCTTCGCCCGCTTTAACGCAATACCGCATTATGCATCTCTCACACTTAAAATGCCTAGTCCACGCGACATAATCTCATTAAAGGGAAGCCTCGAGTGTTCCTCGAATAAGGAAGAAAGTGAGACTGCCTTGACAGCCACACATTAATCCGGCTTTTGCCGGTCAAAGCCCCCAAACAGGTCATCCCGACCCCGGACACGGTTAGGCGAGTCCGGCGCAAATAAACAAGGGGCTCACCAGCCGCGTACCCCCTTACAAGGGGCTGCACGCATGTACCATAAGAGACAATAAAGCTCAATCTTATTTGTTTTTTGAATTATAATCTGTTCATACATTTTTCGCACGATACTTTTTCACACTAAGTTCTTCTCTTTTACAGATCAACACCGTGCTACACCCGTCCAGGATACGGCAGAACGGAGACACAGGCGCAGACGTGCAGTAGGGACCCGTTACAAGGATCCTTTTCAGATTAAGACCCTGCGTAAACCTTTCTTACTGTCTCTTGTTGATACACATCCCCCGGTTCCTCACTATAACCGAGGAGGAGGCTGGCGTTTTGGCATCGGCCGCGTCAGAAATTTTGCGCGTAACTGGACACCAGGGGCTTAGGGCATAGTTCTGCCCGTTTTCATAAAGACCGAATACCTTAGGGAGTGTTCGGCGTCTCGAGTTAGGCCTTATATGCATCAGCTCTGAATCATGTCTTTGGTCAAATGTTGGGTTTGCCCGGCTCCTATGTTTTGCTGCCTTATGTTCCGCTCTATCGGCTAACGCGGCACCAGGAGAACTACTGCGATTGTGCCCCGGTTCGTCCAGGTGAGCACCTCAGTAGAGAAAGCCGAAAACTGACTTTCATGATATAGCGAGAGACTGGTCAACCACTCGATCGACCACCGGAATGTTTAGAATTCCTCCGCTTTAACGAAGGACCGTTTCCCGGCCAGGCACATATGCGCCCCGAAATTCGGGGAGCACAGTGCCCCTAGGGGCTATATAGTAGTCCCACCATTGAACTCCTATGGCTAAGTGAAAGTGATAAAGCATTATAGTCCGGTTGCCTAGTTTGCTATGCTATCACCTCCTTCACAGGACCAAGACGTTGGATTAAGTGTGAAACAACGCTATTTCTTGCAAACACCCCCGCACTATGTGCGTGGGGGCTGAAGCCGAAGACTGCCATCTTTCAGGTTATATACACATATACGTTAACGGCCGCACAGGAGGAATTTCAACACTTGAACGCACAAGTATAAAAAAGCCCATATATTACATTTGAAGCATGGCTTCACAAATCATACATCTCATTTGAACATAACATTTTTTGAGCACTGTGTCTCTATTAAATGAGCGCCCTGCAGGACTTCCCCAAAATAGTGCTCGGCCGGTAATCGGCTCCTGTCCGAGTCCTGGGAAGCAACGTCAGTGGCCTCCATCTCTGCCCAGTATGTTTTGACACGGGCGAGCGCCATCCGTGCACCCTCTATACATGCCGACCGCTTCATCGCCTTGATATGTGGCACCGCGTCAAGGAACTGCTACACCAAGCCAAAATAACTCTTTGGCTTCGGCCTTTTCGGCCATAGATGAGCCACGACACCCTTCATGGCAAGTCCGGACAACCTATTCAGCTCAGCCCACTCGGCTAACCGATTGGTCAATGGAAGTGGACGCTCCGGACTATGGAACTGCGACCAAAAAAGATCTTCCATTCCGTCATCCTTCTGGCCTCGGAAGTGTGCAACCGCGTCTGCGGCACTCGCCGCCAAATTCTGATAGGCATCCTCCGCACCCCACAACTGGCCCAACTAAGCATATTTCGGATCCGTGAACTTCCTACGCAGCAGAAAGGGCTTTCCAGCCGCAATATCCCCAGCCTGACGTAGCTCCTCCTTTATAGCTCTCATCGCGGAGCGGGCATCCTTGGCTTCGGCAGTGGCCTTCTTCAGGTCCTCTTGCTCCGCTCGGCGTTCTCTTTCAAGGAACTCATAGTGGTCGACAGCATCCTTCAGCTTTACGGCCATTTCGACCATTTCCTCCCTGCTTCGGCCGTGAGCAGCCTGTTCGGCTTTTAGCTCTTCGGCCGCCTTCAAAGCAGCCGCATTACTTTTTCTGGCTTGCTCCTTGGCTCGGGCAAGCTCTGCCCGAAGGTCCTCCATAGCATTGGCACCATCTGCATTAACCATACATGTAGTAAGGCATGGGCGTCAAGCTCCCTTACCAGGTGTTCGCGGAAAAGCCTCATACCTTGTGACTCGTCAAGTCGCTTATTGACTAGCGCGATGTCCGCATCCGCAACGTCCAATTGCCACTTCAGTTTGGCAACTCTATCAGTCCGGCTGGCCACCGAACGCTCCGCCCCTTGAATAGGAAGGGCGACATCTTAACACTGAGATTATGATCCTCGGCACGCCGTCACATTTGACAACGTACCGAGTCTCAGGGGCTACTATCTATACAGGGCGCATTCTATATGCAAAACTGTCAGAAGGTACATCATTCTTGCGTACCTCAAACCCCGTCAGTAAACTTCTGACGGCTTCATGCAAACCGCTCTCAACGGATGAAATCCTTTCAATCACCGTACCCATTAATGCACAGTGATCTTCTGAGATAGATGCTCGCCCGAGCAGATCCTTCAGCTCCTCCGACCGCACACCAGTTGGTGCCGGACCTCCCGGCTCCGCCGGACTCGGGGAAACCCTCCGCGACGACACCTCAGAGTCGTCCGCCCCGCCTGATGGCACGGCAGATGGAGGCGTTTCGCTTTCCATCATCTCCGGACGAAGACCCCCCAAAGATGAGCTCTGCTGAGAAGGGCTGAGATCCAAACTACAAGGTAAAAACTTCGGTCATCCTCAGAAATAAAAACAGGGATGTCTCTTATAACAAAACTCCCCTTTCTACTTACGGCTCGCTGGAGGGCTGGTTCCCCTGGGGAAATAGTACGGCCGGGGCCCCTCCCGGCGCAGGACCCTCTGGCGAAGATTTCTTCCCCCGCTTTGAGGCCTTGACCTCCGGATCTTCAGAAGCGGTCCTCTTCGCCCCTTGGAGGGAGGGATTCTCGATCCCCCCTTCCTTAAAGGCCTCCTTAGCGGAGGCGGTACCTTTCCTGTTCCCCCCTTCGCCTTCTTCTAAAGGCACAACCTCCAGCATCTTGGTTAGCACCGGGTCCGGCGCGGTCTCAGGGACGGGGGCTGGACTCCTTATTAGCTTTGCTTTTGCTATCCACCCCTATTCAAGGGACGGCTTTTTTAAAAGGGCAAGTATTATGATAAATGTAGGGATAGCACGTCCGGGCACAGGAACTACTTACTTGAGTATCCGGGCGATTGCAACTCAGACCTGCGGCCACGGTCAAGTCCGGACACATCTCTTGTGATCCGAAGAACAGTTTATACATCTCCACGGGCGTCGCGCCCATGAAGTGGTGGAGAGCTCGCGGTCCCTTCGGGTTGAATTCCCACAGGCGGAGAGGGCGACGTTTGCAGGGCAGAAGGCGTCGAATCAGCATAACCTGCGCCACTACGACCAGATTGATCTCCCTCTCTTGGAGGTCTTGAACCCAGCCCTGCAATATTGGCACGTCCTTGGATGGCCCCCAGTCAAGCCCTTTGTTGACCCATGACGCCAGCCGTTGTGGAGGGCCCGAGCGAAAGGCGGGTGGCGCCACCTGCCTGGTGCCCCTGGGAGCGGTGATGTAGAACCACTCCTGTTGCCACAAGCCGAGCTCCTCTTGGAAAGAGCCCTCGGGCCATGGAGCATCGGTCCTCTTACTTATAACTGCCCCTCCGCACTCTTCCTGTTGCCCCTCGATCATATTCGGCTCCACATTGAAGGTCTTGAGCCACAATCCGAAGTGAGGGGTAGTGCGGAGGAAGGCTTCACAGACAACAATGAACGATGAGATGTGGAGGATGGACTCCGGAGCCAAGTCATGGAATTCCAGCCCATAATAAAACATGAGCCCCCTCACGAAGGGGTCCATCGGGAAGCCTAAACCCCGACAGAAGTGAGACACAAACACGACGCTCTCACCAGGCACGGGAGTGGGAATGACTTGCCCTTGGGCGGGCAGCCTATGCGAAATCTCGCAGGTTAGGTACCTGGCGTCTCTCAGCTTTAGCATGTCTTCTTCCGTGACGGAGGAGGGCATCCACCGGCCCTGTAGGTCGGAGCCGGACATTGTTAAAGGTCGAAAGCGCCTGAATCTGGAACCTTAGGTGTTGGAACTCGAGGCGAGGGGCGGATTCGATTGAGATTGAAGAAAAGGAACGGGCCTTGGTCTCATTATAAAGGGGTAGAATACCAAGAGGGAGCATACCAACGGGCATGGTTGGGTTACCCACGTCCGTGTTGATGAGAATCCCGGAATAAGGGGACACGATCTCTGCTTTGACAAGACGTGCCAAGGAAACCTCTTCGCTAAACGCGCTGAGGTGGAACAATAAAAACGATTCGAATAAAGGCTTGGCCGTGGCATGACGTCATACCACGAAGTACCTCAGCAGATTGAACCCGTGTAAATATTATTCTCTCTACGGTGGTATGTGGAATTTATTTTGCAGAGTCGGACACTATCCTGGTGTTCAAAATCTTCTATGAATTATTCAGAGGAGGAACCTGCCTTGCAATGCCAAAGACAATATGCACACCGGACTCGTCGTCATTGAAGCCTGGTTCAGGGGCTACTGAGGGAGTCCTGGACTAGGGGGTGTCCGGATAGCCGAACTATCATCATTGGCCGGACTCCAAGACTATGACGATACAAGATTGAAGACTTCGTCCCGTGTCCGGATGGGACTTTCCTTGGCGTGGAAGGCAAGCTTGGCGATGCGGATATGTAGATCTTCTACCATTGTAACCGATTCTGTGTAACCCTAGCCCTCTCCGGTGTCTATATAAACCGGAGGGTTTTAGTCCATAGGACAGATAACAATCATACCATAGGCTAGCTTCTAGGGTTTAGCCTCCTTGATCTCGTGGTAGATCTACTCTTGTACTACCCATATTATCAATCTCAATCAAGCAGGAGTAGGGTTTTACCTCCATCGAGAGGGCCCGAACCTGGGTAAAAACATCGTGTCCCTTGTCTCCTGTTACCATCTGTCTAGACGCACAGTTCAGGACCCCCTACCCGAGATCCTCCGGTTTTGACACCGACACCTGCCGATTCATGAGTGGTACGACCACCACAAATAGTAATTCATTCTGAAAACTAGAGTTGGCACAAACAAATTTACTTGGAACGACACGGAAATACCGCATATAGGTCGGTATGGTGGACTCATTTGGCACAACTTGGTTTAGGATTTTGGATGCACAAGCAGTATTCCCGCTTAGTACAAGGAAAGGCTAGCAAATAGATTGAGAAGCAACCAACCAAAAAACTAAAATGATCATAAACTAGCATTAAGCATAACTAACACCGAATAATGCACCACAAGTAGGATGTTACTTCATTGTATAACTATTGACTTTTGTGCTTGCATAGGGAATCACAAACCAATATTCTTACTAAATCATAATTACTCACCAACATGACTCACATATTACTATCTCCGTGTCGCAAAACTATTGAAAGGAACCAAGTTTAAATATCCAATGATATTCATGATAGTTTTTATTATCCCTCTTGGATATCTATCACTTTGGGAATAGTTTCATATATTACTATTGCTACTTTTCAAGCTCTCAAACAAATTTAAGTGAAGAACGAGAGCACAAATATTTCTTCAAAATTTAAGTGAAGCATGATAGTATATTTCTTCAAATTAAAGCACCACTGTGCTCAAAAAGATCTAAGTGAAGCAAGATAGTATATTTCTTCAAATTAAAGCACCACCGTGCTCAAAAAGATATAAGTGAAGCACTAGAGGAATTCCATAGCTCAAAAAATTTAAGTGAAGCACATAGAGAAATTCTAACAAATCATAACATCATTTTGGCTTTCTCAAATAGGTGTGTCCAGCAAGGATGGTTGTGACAAATTTAAAAGCAAAACAAGCAAAGACTCATATAATACAAGATGCCCCAAGCAAAACTCATGATATGTGACGAATACAAATATAGCTCCAAGTAGAATTACCGATGGTTGTTAGAAGAAAGAGGAGATGCCTTCTGGGGCATACCCTTGCATATTAAAGCATCTCCAGCCGTTCGTCCCTCCAGGGGCTTTAAATAGCTCCGCCCGGGGGCGCGCCGGAAGAAAAATCGGCAGGGGGGTCTGGTTCCCAGCCGAAGTTCGACCCCAGGCACCGATTTCGTCCCACTTCCGGCGCAAATAGTCCCACTTTCAGTGCAAATTTGACCAATTCGACCTGTATTCTGCGTGCTTGGTGCAAATTCAACAGAAGCTAATTTTTATCACATAGTTCATCATAGAAAATCAATACAAATCAAATAGTTCAACAAATAAATACAAATCAAGTAGTTCAACAAATAAAAACTCATATTTCATCACACGTCAAGCTAGGTGTTGCCATTGAGCCTCCATAGGTGCTCCACCAGATCGTGTTGTAGTTGTTGATGCACCTATGGGTCTTGGATTTGGTGACGTATGTTGAGGAAGGCACTCCAGGTTGGTTGTAGCTGGTGATCAAGTTGGACAAGAGGACCTTGCATGTAATATGGTTTAGTGTTGAAACTGGCTCTTTTTGCTTGCTCTCAGTGATTATGTTGTGCAAGATGACACAACAAGTCAGGACCTCCCACTTTTGATCTTTTGACCAGGTCTAAGAGGGGTACCGAACAACAGCAAATCGAGACTGGAGCACACCAAATGCCCGCTTGACATCCTTCCTGCATGCCTCCTAACACCTGGCAAAGTAGGAGTTCTTGCCTCCTGGCACAGGGTTTGAGATAGTCTTCACAAATGTGGACCATCTTGGATAGATGCCATCTCCTAGGTAGTATCCCTTGGTTGTAGTGGTTCCCATTGACCTTGAAGTTCTGTCGAAGAGCATGACCTTCAACAAGCTTGGAAAAGACATTCTAGCACTGCAGTACGTTGATGTCATTGTGAGTTCCTGGCACCAAAGGAGCGCCAAATCCAGAGGTCCTGTGTGGCCACTGCCTCATGTACCATACTGCAAGCTCCTTTGGCGCCTTTGTACATCCCGTGCCAAGCAAATGGATAGTTTTTTCATGCCCAATGCATGCAGTCGATGCTTCCAAGCATCCTAGGAAATCCTCTTGCTACATTCTATGCTAGGATCCGAACAATGTCTTCAGCACTGGGTGATCGCAAGTATTGAGGTCCAAACACTGCCACCACTGCCCTGTAGAACTTGTACATACACTCAATGGTCATGGACTCGGCCATGCGTCAATAGTCTTCCAATGAATCACCGGGAGCTTCGTATGCAAGCATCCTCATAGCTGCCGTGCACTTCGGGCGTGAGGTGAATCCAAGTGTGCCGGTGCAATCCTTCTTGCACTTGAAGTAGCTATCGAACTCACAGATGGAATTCACAATCCTAAGGAAGAGCTATCGGCTCATCCGACAACGGTGCCGAAATACTTTCTCGCCGTGCAGTGGAGCGTTGGTGAAGTAGTCGGCGCATAGCAAGCCATAGCCTTCTAGTCGATGCCTCTGCTTTGCCTTCAGCCGACCCATTGTCGAGCCACCTTGCCACGGCTTTGCATTGCTCGCGAACAGGCCGGACAGAGGGGTGAGGACCGTGAGGTGCTCTTCGTCTTGGGCATCGACATCGGCTTCCTCCTACAGCAGTGCCGTGAACACCTCCTCTTTGCCCGAGTCCATCACTGAGCAGACAAATCGCCGAACACCTGGCGGGTGTGGTAGGCACGCAGCCGCCGGTATCGCTGCCCTGCGTGGCCGAAGCGCCGAAAAGCTTGCCTAATAGTAGGGTGGATGCTGCCGCGGCGATCCCTCTCTTTTCCGGTGGGGGAATGACCTTTTCTAGCAGTGATGGGTAGGTAGGCGGCGCTGGGATCGACACGGTGGCGGAAGGGCATGCGCGCTGGGGGGGGGATCTGGATGTGCATGATGCTTTTTTGACTGACATTGGTGGTCCAGGCGCGGTTTTTCCTTTCGTCGGAGCCCCAAAGCGCCCCCGTGCACCGGGTTCGGCCTGGGATCGCCAGGCCAAAATATGGGTCGAGCTGGCAGAATTCAGCATCCTAGGGGCGCGACTGGTTTTTTTTCCGCCGCCAGTGCGAAAAAATCGCCCCGGGGGCCTGTTGGGAGCGTGAGTGGAGATGCTCTTACCTCGAGGTGCCATGGGCATCCCCAAGCTTAGGCTCTTTTCACTCCTTATTCCTTCATCTATTGTGATCTCACCCAAAACTTGAAAACTTCAATCACACAGAACATAACAAAAAACTTCATGAGATCCATTAGTAAGAAAACCAATCTTTACTTTAAGTACTGTTGCAAACCCATTCATATTTTTTTGTTGCATTATACCTACTGTATTCTAAATTTACCTTGGCGTATACCCCCCAATACAATCCATAGATTCATCAAAATAAGCAGACAATGCAATGAAAACAGAATCTGTCAAAAACAGAACAGTCTGTAAAGACTCGAATTTTGCTCATACTTCTATAACTCTAAAAATTCTTAAAAATTAGGAAGCCGTAGGCAATTTTAATATCAATCATCTATAAAAAACATTAGAGCAACAACATGTTTTTGTGAATTTTTAAAATTCCAGAACTGGGCTCAAAAGTTTCTGTTTTTCAAGAGGATCAAATCAACTATGTGACACCCTGGTTTTTGCCCTCTTTTCTTTTTCTGAATTTCATTTGGTTTTGATTTGAAATTTGGAGTTTGAATCACTTCAGTTGGACTTAAACACTTGGGCATCACCTTGGCTTTCACCCAAGTGACTCATTTCTCTCCCTAGCCATCATTTCTTCTCTGGTCTACCTCAAAATAATATCATGAATATTTTTCTTAAATGAAAAATATTCATTTTCCTCTCTAAACCCTAACCAGAAAATTGTGCTCCAAAGCAACCCCAATTTTACTTGCCCACAAAAATTTGAGAAAATTCACAAAAATCCTTTGAACCCTAGGGCACCTCCCTGAGCAAAAATATTGCATCACTTTTTGGAATATTTTTTCTACAGAAATATTTTCTGTTCTAGACAGAAATGGTAGTTTCTACAACAACAACCATTTTACTTGCTCCAATGCTACTGCATTTTCTTGTGCATCACTACCCTCCAAGATGAGTGCTAACCCCCAAAGCACAGCTCCCAACTCCTAGCCGTTTGACCATAGTAAGCTCTCAAAATTACTGACCAGGAACTTACCATGAAGTAAAACTCCAGCTAACAGCACCTGAGCTCGACTCAAGGCCTTGGCCCTAACCTAAACACTAAGGACTACATGCCATACATGAAAATTGGGGCCAGCCGTGGCTCTATGCCGTAGTGCACGCGGTGACCACACGTGTGCACGGTGCCAGCATGCTTGTCGGCGCGCTCTGACTGCCGCCGAGCGCTTTGTTTGGCGCGTGCTCGCTTCCCCGCCTGCCTAACCTCGCCAAACCTTGCCACCATCATCGTCTCAACTCCATTAACTCCCTCCTGGCGCTCGCCGACACCGGAGCTCGCTGCAGTGAGCACGGGCACGGTCCGGCCAACCCAACAGTGCACCGCGCACTGTGTTCGTCGCCACCCACTCGTTCATGTGCTCGTCTTTTCCCGCTGACAGTGCCCGCGTGAGCTGCATCGCCTTCCCCCTCGCTCACTGATGCTGTTCGTCATCGGGCGCAGTGTCCAGGTGTCCTCTGGTGGAGCCTAAACCCCTCACCTCGCTCGGCTATAAATCCAGCTCTCCCTTGTCCTCTCGAGCATCACCAGCTCCACTCACACACTCCACAAGCCAGTAGGAAGCCGTAGCCCACCCGGGCAGGTCTCGGGCCGCCATCCGCAAGCTCGAGCTTGCCGGCGATCCCCTCTGTCCGTCCTCACCACTCCAGCCCCTCCCAAGCTCGGGCAACTCCTCCAGAGCCTCCGCCGTGCTTCAGTGGTGTCGTCCGACTCGGTTGGAGCCAATGGGGCAGCCCCTCGTCGCCGTCATCCCCAATCCCGGTGACCACGGCTCTCTGCCGCCACTGGAGAGGCTCATTCCGTCGCCGTCCAAGCACCCTTAGCTGTTTTACGGGTACGGGCAGGTGCGCCACCCTCTTCTCCTTCGATCTATCCCTCCAGATCAGCCCAAGATGCCCTCCTCGCCGGCGTGTGCTCCGGCGAAGCTCCGCCATGCCCTGTTTCCATCTCCCCCTCCCTCTCACCTGACTAGCGGGGCCCGCTGTCAGCCTCTCTGGCCGCGCCCGAAGAGATACGAGTGGAGGCGCCCGTGGGGTTCACGCCTTCGACGTCACCCCCCTGTTCTGTTTATTTAAATTCAATTCAAATATTTCCAGAGAACTTCAAACAACCATAACTTTTAACCATAAGTCCAAATGAATTGATTCTTTTTGCATTGTGTTCTATATGAAAATCTCTAGCAGCACACCAAAGATGAGATTTTTCTCTG
This sequence comes from Triticum aestivum, assembly GCF_018294505.1. Taxonomy (NCBI): domain Eukaryota; kingdom Viridiplantae; phylum Streptophyta; class Magnoliopsida; order Poales; family Poaceae; genus Triticum; species Triticum aestivum. The sequence goes on along the minus strand of NC_057810.1, from coordinate 307,442,772 downwards.
CTGCCTAGATTTTCTGGCGAATTTTAGAGTGTTTCTTCATGTTTTCTTCATGTGTTTATAATTGATTTCAGAAGGTTAAGCTTGTCTTGAGAATCACCAGGAGGAGTGTGAACCTCATCTGCACTAAGGCAAGCCACAACAACATTTTCATGGTGCCATTGCAATATTTGTGATTTATTTTCAACTTGAATGAATAATTTAGTTCATGCATTTAAATCACCAAAATAAATAACTATTTTCATTCTGTTGAAAGCTTGATTATGTTGACATGTTGGTTTGCAGTAAGTGAAAGTTAACTAAGTTAGTTTAAGTCATTAGAAGTTATCCTAGATTATGAAGAAATATTTTGCTTATGAAAAAGAACTAGTTTGAGTAATATTTTCTTGGGTAAGAAAATAATTATGCTAAGATATTGCCATGGTTAGTTTGCTGAATAATCATGACCAGAATAGTGCTATGAGTTTCTGATATGTTTGGTTAGTGCTTGGTATAGTTGACCCGGTATTGTTCTTATGATTAGTGATGCATGTTACATGAGTGCATTTGCATGGCATATCATGACACCGATTATTTTTACTTTAAGTTGAACCTGATAATAACTCAACTTGAACATATCGTTGATCGGGTCATGGTGCCACTGAATCGAGTTTTTCCCAGTGCAATCATGTTTGCCTTTATGGGAGGCCTTTATTCGGTCAGTTGTCATGCCTCTGGTTGGTGACTCCAATGAGGGAAGTTATGGGCGTACGGTAACCTTGTGTGCCCGTTGATGTTTTTATGGTACCTTGTCCCTATTTGGGACCGTTTATGTTTTGCCACGACGGTGGTCGTTGGTGTCTTTGGTAGACACGGGGCCACCCATGAATTAGCCCAGTGGGGAGTTAGTCGGAGTGGCCAGGAGAGTGTCATGGCAATGGAGGGATTCTGTTGGAATGCCGTTGGTCCACCCCGAATGGGAGTGCGAGGCCATGGGTTCCTTGGTGTGGGTACAGTGCACTACCTCTGCAGAGTCTATTTAATCTATCGATACTCGAGTCCACGGTTATGGACACGCTTGAAAGTAGGTCACACCATGGGTCAACGTTTAAATAATCTTGCACACTAAATTAATAACCTATCACTATTGGAAAGAGGATGGTTGGAAAACCATGTTAATGTTGATGACCAAGTTGTTGGTCCGTTTGTGATCCGAGAAAGGTCACCGTTTGGTTACGAGGTAACCCGTTTGATGACCAAGTTGTTGGTCCATTTTTGATCCGAGAAAGATCACCGTTTGGTTACGAGGTAACCCGTTTGGTAAGCAAGTCCGTGGGACTTGAGGCACAAGATTTCATTCACTGCATCCATAGCATGATTTTGCATTGATGATTAACTTGGTTAATATCATGATATTGTTTGTCATTATGTTTATTCTTGTTGTGAGCTTGCAAGTACATTCATTGTACTGACTTGGCGTGTCATGCCAGATTTCAGGAAAGTTCCGTTGGAATGGAGTGCTGTTCGAGTCTAGATCGTGTTCACATTGGTGTCCCTGTGCTATGGAGTGTTGCTTCGTCGTTGTTCCGCTGCCGCATAGTTGTAATGATCGAGGCCCCCTTTATGTTCATTAAATAATGTACATATTGTTCAGCCGCACTGTGTGTGCCACTTGGCCTCCTAACTTGTTGTAATAGGAACCATGTTCCGCTAGCATCAATAATGTGGTTGTTTTCTGTACCAATATGTTTAGTGTTGCCAGAAGACATGGTCTCTGGGCTGGCAATGAAAGGTAAACCGGTTGCTCTGAGCTGGGGTGCCACAACGCTTGGTATCAGAGCCGCGCTGACTGTAGGACATGCTAGACTACCGCCGCATTACTGGACGTTAGTTAGAGTAAAAGTTGAGCAACGATAGTGTTTGTAGCTGGTTGTTGCATTGCATGCACTTGGTTATTTTATTTCTAACCTACTAATGGCTGTGAGTGTAGATGGCTCCGGTGCCGTATCCGTGCTAGTTGCAGCTGATGCCGTACACGTCGCCACATCTCCTTTGCAACATGTGGCATCGACTATATCCTCACAGTGACGACCCAGTCTATCGTGTGTACCTGGAGCGTCTAGCAGACTCAGTGTATGAGTATCACGCTGTGGTTACTCTGTGCACCAGTTCATCTTCCAGCTCTTACACTCGTACTTCCAGGAGCGGTTTCGCTTCTATCGCTTCTCAGGCTGTCTAGTTTGTTGCATTTGAGGTCCTCGTCGAGCTGCATTATAACGAGGTCCAAATGCAGAACCATCCAGGTTTCTACTACTATCCCTTCCTCCATGACAATGGTCGTGTCCGTTTTCCTACCATTGATCCGGAGTCTGATAGTACTGCTAGCCACCTTTCTTGATACATCACTGCTAGCTACCTTCTGATCCACGAGCTGGCTCGAGAGCTGACTCATGCTCACACTGCTTTATCCGTTACTAGAGCTGTCACTACTCCATCGTCTACAGGATTTACTCCTTATCTTCCATCCAGTTCTAGCTCACCTATTTCACCGGTTACTCCTCTGAGTAGCTCGGGCACCTCGACCGTGAATCCTCTTAGTGCTCCAGCTGAGTGGGTTTCTCTTCTCACTACCTATGTAGCCCCGATGCTTCAGCCCCATCCTACACCTGCTCCGGAGGGAGAACCCTGCAGGCAGCGTCGTTGTGTTACTTTTAACCCGGAGGTCTTAGTTAACATCGTCAGTTCAGGATCCGAGTCCACTTCAGGAGAGGACCCCGTAGCACCAGCAAAGCATTAGAGCGCTCGAGTATTCACAGCTGTCAGGTTGATGTACGGATGTAGTCGTACGAGTCATGATGTTCCGTTCGATGTATGAGATTAGTTGAACTTTTTATATCAGTTATCTTTTATGTACGGGTCTATGTATAATTATGTTGGAACTCTCTTCTATTTGATGTGTTTCCTTCGGAATTTCGCTTCTTTCGGGTTTTGTCGCTGGATTTTCCCCACTACTTTCTTTTTGGATGTTGCTCATCTCGGTTGCATTGTCTTGGGAAAAACAATAGGATGACGCGGGGAGGCAGTAGTAGCGACGCTTGTGAGGATGTCCCTGTTCGTCGTTCCACACGACAGGCAGGACACTCCCCCGAGCCGTACGTTCCACCACCGCCTCTGATACGTCTCCAACGTATCTATAATTTATGAAGCATTCATGCTATTATATTATCTATTTTGGATGTTTATGGGCTTTATTATACACTTTAATATTATTTTTGGGACTAACCTATTAACCAGGGGCCCAACCCATATTGCTATTTTCTTGCCTATTTCAGTGTTTCAAAGAACAGAAGCAATCCAGGGCACTTGGAGTGCACGTAAGGGAAGCTTCGAGGCGGACATGAGGCAAGGAGGCGCGCCCTCCACCTGAGCGCGCCCCCACCCTCATGGCTCCCCTGACCGACTTCTTTCGCCTATATATCTCCATATACCCTAAAAACATCGAGAACAACAATAGATCAGGAGTTCCGCCACCGCAAGCCTGTGTAGTCACCAAAAACCAATCGGGACCCTGTTCCGGCACCCTGCTAGAGGGGGGATCCCTCATCGGTGGCCATCTTCATCATCCCGGCGCTCTCCATGACGAGGAGGGAGTAGTTCACCCTCGGGGCTGAGGGTATGTACCAGTAGCTATGTGTTTGATCTCTCTGTCTCTCTCTCTCTCGTGTTATTGAGGTGATACGATCTTGATGTATCATGAGCTTTGCTATTATAGTTGGATCTTATGATGTTTGTCCCCCTCTACTCTCTTGTAATGGATTGAGTTTTCCCTTTGAAGTTATCTTATCGGATTGAGTCTTTAAGGATTTGAGAATACTTGATGTATGTCTTGCCGTGCTTATCTGTGGTGACCACGCGTGTGCATGGTGCCAGCATGCTTGTTCCCGCGCTCTGAGTGCTGCCGAGTGCTCTGTTCGGCGCGTGCTAGCTTCCCCGCCTGCCTAACCTCGCCAAACCTCGCCACCGTCATTGTCTCAACTCCATTAACTCCCTCCTAGTGCTCGCCGATGCCAGAGCTCGCTGCAGCGAGCATGGGCGCGGTCCGGCCAACCCAACAGTGCGCTGCGCACTGTGTTTGTTGCCACCCACTCGTTCCTGTGGTCGTCTCTGCCCGCTCACAATGCCTGTGTGAGCTGCGTCGCCTTCCCCCTCGCTCACTGACACCGTTCATCGCCTGGCACAGTGTCTAGGTGTCCTTCGGCGGAGCCCGAACCCCTCACCTTGCTCGGCTATAAATCCAGCCCTCCCTAGCCCTCTCGAGCATCAACAGCTCCACTCAAACACTCCACAAGTTAGTAGGAAGCCGTAGCCCGGCCAGGCAGGCCTCGGGCCAGTGTCCCTGAGCTCGAGCTTGCCGGTGATCCCCACTGTCCGTCCTCACCACTCCAGCCCCTCCCAAGCTCAGGCGACTCTTCCAGAGCCTCCGCCGTGGTTCAGTAGTGTCGTCCGACTCGGTTGGAGCCACTGGGGCAGCCCCTCGTCGCCATCATCCTCAACTCTGACGACCACGGCTCTCTGCCGCCACTGGAGAGGCTCATTCCGTCGCCGTCCAAGCACCCTTAGCTGTTTTACGGGTACGGGCAGGTGCGCCACCCTCTTCTCCTTCGATCTATCCCTCCAGATCGGCCCAAGATGCCCTCCTCGCCGGCATGTGCTCCGGTGAAGCTCCGCCGTGCCCTGTTTCCCTCTCCCCCTACCTCTCACCTGACGAGCGGGGCCCGCTGTCAGCCACTCTGGCCGTGCCCGAAGCTGTACGAGTGGAGGCGCCCCGTGGGGTTTACGCCTTCGATGTCACCCCCTGTTCTGTTTATTTAAATTCAATTCAAATATTTCCAGAGAACTTCAAACAGCCATAACTTTTTAACCATAAGTCCAAATGAATTAATTCTTTTTGCATTGTGTTCTATATAAAAATCTCTAGCAGCACACCAAAGATGAGATTTTTCTCTGCTGCCTAGATTTTCTGGTGAATTTCAGAGTGTTTCTTGATGTTTTCATTTTGTGTTTTTAATTGATTTCAGAAGGTGAAGCTTGTCTTGAGGATCACCCGGAGGAGTGTGAACCTCATCTGCACTAAGGCAAGCCACAACAACATTTTCATGGTGCCATTGCAATATTTGTGATTTATTTTCAACTTGAATGAATAATTGAGTTCATGCATTTAAATCATCGAAATGAATAAGTATTTTCATTATGTTGAAAGCTTGATTATGTTGACATGTTGGTTTACAGTAAGTTAAAGTTAACTAAGTTAGTTTAATTCTTTAGAAGTTATCCTAGATTATGAAGAAATAATTTGCTTATGAAAAAGAACTAGTTTGAATAATATTTTATTGGGTAAGAAAATAGTTATGCTAACATATTGCCATGGTTAGTTTGCTGAATAATCATGACTAGAATAGTGCTATGTGTTTCTGATATGTTTGGTTAGTGCTTGGTATAGTTGACCCGGTATTGTTCTTATGATAAGTGATGCATGTTACATGAGTGCATTTGCATGGCATATCATGACACCGATTATTTTTACTTTAAGTTGAACCTGATAATAACTCAACTTGAACATATCTTTGATCGGGTCATGGTGCCACTGAATCGAGTTTTTCCCAGTGGAACCACATTTGCCTTTATGGGAAGGACTTTATTCGATCTGTTGTCATGCCTCTGGTCGGTGCCTCCAACGAGGGAAGGTTATGGGCATGTGGTACCCTGGCCTGGTAAGCAGACATAACCTTGTGTGCCCGTTGCTGTTGTGATGGTACCTTGTCCCCGTTTGGGACCGTTTATGTTTTGCCACGATGGTGGCCATTGGTGTCTTTGGTAGACACGGGGCGACCCATTAATTAGCCCAGTCGGGAGTTAGTCGGAGTGGCTGGGAGAGTGTCATGGCAATGGAGGGGTTTTGTTGGAATGCCGTTGGTCCACCCGAATGGGAGTGTGAGGCCATGGGTTCCTTGGTGTGGGTACAGTGTGCTGCCTCTACAAAGTGTATTTAATCTATCGTTAGCCGAGTCCACGGTTACGGACACGCTCAAAAGTAGGTCACACCATGGGTCAACGTTTAAATAATCTTGCACACTAAATTAATAACTTGGCACTGTTGGAAAGAGGATGGTTGGAAAACCATGTTAATGTTGATGACCAAGTTGTTGGTCCGTTTGTGATCCGAGAAAGGTCACTGTTCGGTTACGAGGTAATCTGTTTGATGACCAGGTTGTTGGTCCGTATGTGATCCGAGAAAGATCACCGTTTGGTTACAAGGTAACCCGTTTGGTAAGGAAGTCCGTGGGACTTGAGGCACGAGATTTCATTCACTCCATCCATAGCATGATTTTGCATGATGATTAACTTGGTTAATATCATGATATTGTTTGTCATTATGTTTATGCTTGTTGTGAGCTTGCAAGTACATTCAATGTACTGACCTGGCGTGTCATGCCAGATTTCAGGAAAGTTTCGTTGGAATGGAGTGTTGTTCGAGTCTAGATCATGTTCACATCAGTGTCCCTGTGCTATGGAGTCCCGCTTCGTCGTCGTTCCACTGCCGCGTAGTTGTCATGATCGAGGCGCCCTTTATGTTCATTAAATAATTTACATATTGTTCAGCCACACCGTGTGTGCCGCTTGGCCTCCTAACTTGTTGTAATATGAACCATGTTCCGCTAGCATCAATAAAGCGGTTGCTTTCTGTACCAAGATGTTTTGTATTGCCAGAAGACATGGTCTCTGGGCTGGCAATGCAAGGTAAACCGGTTGCTTTGAGCCGGGGTGCCACAAACTATCACCCAATATGATCCTAAAGGCTTTACTTGGCACACACACTAATTAAAACATAAAAACACAATCATAACAAAAGTATAAATGCATATTTATTGAAGAACAGAAATAAATCAAAAATATCAAAGATAACTATTGGGTTGCCTCCCAACAAGCGCTATCGTTTTACGCCCCTAACTAGGCATAAAGCATAGATTCAGGTATGGTCTTCTTTAGTTTTTGCTCCATACATTTCCCTCATGATTTATTCATATGTGTCGGCGTTCTGGATACGGGGGTACCTAGACTTGCCTGCCTGCGGCCCGCGAAGTGGCTCCAACGATGGCCTGGTCTGACCCAGCTCCGACATTGACAACTCAAGACCCTCGCAAGGGGCCAATCCTCGAGAGGCGGACGACATTAATACCTCCCAAGGGATCGGCCTCCTCAGGTTGGCTCTCGAGGAGCAGAGATTTCTATGCAAGGCTCACCTTGTGAGGTTCGGGTGACGTGAGCCATGATGGTCAAGGCCAGGCGGGCACCAGCGGGCGCAGTGTACCAGTTTCCTCTTTGGTGCAAAGGAGGCAAGCAGCAGGCGCGGGGTCCTAAGGAAGCACCCAAAGGTTTCCATTCCCGTGCAACAAGACCAAGACTGCCAGGATAGCAGGAACGAGGTCATCGCCGAGCCCGCCGCGGCGTCACGACCAAAGGCTTTTGCAGGCGAAGACCACTTTAGTCAGGATAAGATGTACTAGTTGTCTCCCTTCAAATTTGGCCATTGTGGGATCCCTTCCCGCCTTCATTTGGGAAGAGGACAAAGGACACTATAAATAGGACCTAGCCACCATGGGCAAATGAAGACGGATCAAGTCAACCATATCCATTCCACCCCCACCAGCTCACTTGAGCTCAAGAACACACCTCCTGAGGTTGTTCACCACAGTACTAGTCCGTCCTCAGCCCCATGAGGCAAATCCACCACAAAGCAGGAGTAGGGTTTTACACCGCAAGGTGGCCCGAACCTGGGTAAACTGCTGTGTACCCTTTCCTTTGAGCTCGACGCACCAGGCTGTGAGATTGGCAAGTAGGCAGACTAGGAAGGTTGAGATCTCCACACGCACCCCAGAGTTAGAACCTCTCAAGGGTTTGCGGAACCCGAAATACGACATTTGGCGCTCCCAAGTAGGGTGCGTCAGAACCTCTCTTCCGTCGCTCAACTCACCGCTGCTCCACCGCTTCCATGGCTGACGCACGTCGAGCTCGTGCTAAGCGCCGAGCTTCTCTCGCTACCCGCGTCGTTCAGAGAGCACCAGCGGGCGACGGCTGCCCGCGCCGACCCCCGTCGCCGGTGGCGAACGTCGCCACGGGCCTTGCGGGCCATGAGCAATAGGCCTCATCACTGCATCATTTCGTGCGCCGCAACATGCGGACCGCCACTCCGTTACTGACTCAGGCCGCTTTGTCCTCCCATGCTCATCGCGGCCCGGCGAACTCACAGGCCGCGCTGCTCATGGCGCGCGAGCTCCTGCACTACCACCCGGTTGACGACCTCTACGAGGACTGGCTCGACGGCATCGCCGAGCTCGTCAGCGCTGCTGGAGATTTTGCTGCACCGTCTCGCTCGCTGCCACAACCACCGCCTGTTGTGGGAGATGTAGCTCATGGGGCGCCTCCTCCACCTCCTAGGAAGGACGCCATCATTGAGCCAAGGCGGGTGGCGCCTCGGCATGATCCGCAGCGTCAGGCGCCCGTGCATGATGAAGCTAGCTGCCAGGAGGTCCAACTACCACAAGAAGATGCGTGTGCGCTCCCACACCGCCATGTCAAGACCGCATGCCGCCTGAGGTGGCGGTGTGCGAGCGCCAAGACAAGACTCCACCTCCACGGCGGGCTCCAGTGACCACGACAGGGTGCCATGCGTTCTCTTCGGAGTAGCGCAATGTTGTCTGGCTGGGGAAGTTCAAGCCCGACCTACCTCCACGCTACGACGACACCGCTGACCCTGCTGAGTTCCTGCAGCTCTATGAGCTGAGCATCGAGGCGGCCAATGGCGATGAGAAGGTCATGGCGAACTGGTTCCTCATGGCCCTCAAGGACAGAGCATGCTCCTGGCTCCTGAACCTCCCCGTAGGATCGATCTCCTCCTGGGGCGAGATGCGGGAGCGCTTCATCGCGAACTTCCAAGGCACTCGTGACCGCCCGCCGGCCACGGGTGACCTACGACGCATCAACCAGCAACCAGGAGAGACCCTGTAGAAGTACATCTAACACTTGAACAGCATTCGCCTCAAGATCCCCAAGGTGTCGGACGAAGCCATCATCTCTGCGTTCACTGATGGCGTCCGTGACGTCAAGATGAAGGAGAAGCTCGACATACACGAAGACCTATGCACGGCCCTGGAGATGTTCAACATGGCAATCAAGTGCGCGAGAGCTGAGGAGGGACACCTTTCCCTTCTCGAGCTCCCTGCCCAGACCGAGAAGACAAGAAGGCCAAGGCCAAGGATGTGAAGCACAAGGGATCGGCCGTACTCGCAACCGAGCCAGAGATAAAGCACGACTGCGATCACCCAGAGTCATCTAAGGGCATCCGCCCAGTCTGCGTCTTCCACAATGTGCACAGCCACAACACCAACAACCGCTGGGAGCTCAAGGCCATCCGCGACGGGCGCCTCGGCTGTTGCCCCGAGCACAATGATTGAGGCTACGGTCGCGGAGGAGGGCGAGGCGGAGGACACTAGGATGGCCGTGACCATCGTCAGGAGTGGCACGACCAGCCTCAGGAGGATCGCTGGAAGGCCAGCCTCGCGAGGGCGCCTGGAGGGATCAACCCCGTGAGGACCGACCTCAAGGCAACGCTGGCCTTCCCCCGCCGCCGCCACCACCAAGAAGGAATGAAGGCCACCATCAGGACGAGGGGGCTGGGGATTCCAAGAGCCTCGCGCCATCGCCTGCATCCTAGGCGGCTCCTAGGCCCCGGCCTCTCACCGCACCTTCACTACAAAAAAAGACACATCCGTGACATTTTGGGCTGAACGAATTTTTTCTGTCATGCTTATGACACTTCTGCGACGAGAATTGTGACAAAACTCGGTATCATCATAGATGTGGTGGGCTCCTACTTCTATGACAAACAATCAGGGCAGAAAATGGGGTTTTCGTCCTGGGCGGGCCGGAGACGCAGCTGCATGACATTCTTTGGCCGTCCATGACGGAAAAAACCGTGGTAGAAGCGAGGGCGAGGAAAATTTCGGGGAGTTCCCGGTTACGATGGGTGGTCGGGGGCCAAGCGATGCGCGTTTTTCTCGTACACATACGCGCGTGTGTGCGAGGCATTGGGCTCTAACTGAACCCAAGTGATTGCACTAGCTAAGTTACTGAAATTGAGCGATCGATCCCTTGTTGTTAATTGAACCCGAGTGATTCCTTCGCTACTGCTGCTAACTGGAGCCGATCGAACCCTGCTGCCTCCTTCCCTTGATGAACAATGAGCATTGTTGGGGGTTTGGATGAACAGTTCCTGGTGGGGGTGGATGAACAGGACCCCGATCATGCATGTGGGGGGTGGATGAACAGGACCCAGTGGAGGGCTGGATGAACAGGACGACCCCGTGGAGGGCTGGTTGAACAGTAGCCGGTGGAGGGCTGGATGAACGGTAGCCTGTGGAGGGGTGGTTGAATAGGACCCCGTGGAGAGGGCTGGTTGAACAGTAGCCGGTGGAGGAGCGGTGGAGGCTGGATGAACAGGAGCCCATGGATGAACAATCGTAGGTGGAGGCTGGAGGAGGTCGATGGTGGATGAATAGTAGCCCGTGGAGGCTGGAGGAGGTCGACGGTGGAGATGAATAGTATCCCGTGGAGTCCCATTTTGCGGTACGCCACACCCCTCCCGATGAACAGGACCCCCATTTCGACCGTAGCGCTCCAACACAAGTCCATTTCCACCGTTTTGCGGTACACCACACCCCTCCCGATCAATAGGACCCTGTTTCGACCATAGGAGGTCCAAGAGAAGTCCATTTCCCGGTTGGCTATTCCATCCAAGCCGGTTGGCTTCCGATGAACATCACATGTTCCGTTGCCTCCCGATGAACACAACACATTCCGTTGCCTCCCCATGAACACGACGAAGATGCAGTTTCTCCATTCCGACCCAGCCATGTACACGAGCCCTGGCCGTACATATGCGCGAGTTGGCGTTCGAGACCCCGCCCATATGTACGTACGTGGCCGTATTTTCTTTCTTGCACCCTGGCCGCTGTATGTACGTGTACATGCTACGTGCGCGCCTCTACTACGACACGGGCGCGCGTCTACATCGACTAGTATGTACATACACGTTCGCGACCAGAATGACAATGCTACGCACGCTTCGACCAGGTGGGTCCCGACTGTCAGGTACTTCCTTGCGTGCGAAGATGTAGCTGGTGGGTCCCAGCAGTCAGGGGGCGAATCATTTTTTTTGCCCGTAATATGGACACTCTTCCTTGCATCCGAAGATGTAGCTGGTAGGTCCCAGCAGTCAGGGGGGACGTTTTTTTCATGAAATACGGTGGCCCGTCTAGTGGGTACCTGCTGTCAGGTGGAGGAATCATTATTTTCCGCATAATAAGGAGGCACTTCCTTGCTACGGCCGTGGACCCAGCTGTTCACCTCTCCACCTACAGTACTCTTTCGATGGAAGTCGGTCGTCGACCACATTGACCACGCCGCGCCGAGAGCACCAAGGCAATGGACGACGGCGAGGCCTAGGAAGGGGGCGACACGGAGCCGGGGAAGACACGACAGTGGATGCCCACACGGAGAGGAGTACGCGGGTTGACAGGTTCGACTGCGGTGTGAGGCTGCCATCGTTGCAGAATAACAGGGGGTGTCGGTGAGTGGAGGGATGGCCTGGCCAGCGGTGGGAGTAGTAGGGGGCAGTGAGGCCTCCGCGACAGCACAACCGGCCATGGGAGGCAGGAGCAGGCGACACGACCGGTGGTGCTTTGGGCGGCTGTAGCAAGAAGACCAAAGCATGAAGAAGCACTACGGCCATTGGATGGACACTGTACGGTCACTGGAGCTAGAATCGTTCATATTGAATAAGTTGACAAAGCCCTCCGTCCCCGTCAATTTAGTAGACCCACAAGTCAGCCTCCCACTATGCTGGATCCCAGCTAGCAGGGGGAGTATTCATTTTTTGTGCGTAACAAGGAGGCACTTCCTTGCGTGCGAAGATATAGCTGGTGGGTCTGAGCTGTCAGCGGCGGGAACATTTTTTTGTGAAATACAAAGGCCCTTTCGGTGGGTCCCAGATGTCAAGTGTAGGAATCATTATTTTGCGTGTAATAAGGAAGCATTTCCTTGCGTGCGGCCATGGACCCAGCTGTCAGCCTCTCCACGTACAGTCCACTTCAGATAGATGTCGGTCGTTGACCATGTTGACCACGCCACTCCGAGAGCACCAGGGCGGTGGACGACGGCGAGGCCTAGGAAGGGAACGACACAGAGCCAGGGAAGACTTGGCAGTTTTTTCCCACGCGGAGGGGAGTACGACTGTACGAGGGTTTACTAGTTTGTCTGCCGTCGCCGGAGAATAACAGCAGGTGTGGGTTAGTAGAGGGATGGCTAGGCCAGCGATGGGAGTAAGGTGGGGCGGTGAGGCATGCGCGGCAGCACATCCGGTCGCGGGAGGAGGGAGCAGGCAGTCCTGCCGGCGCTTGTTTGAGCGGCTGGAGCAGGAAGAGCAGAGATTGAAGAAGCACGACGGTCGTTGGATGGACATCCAACAGTCACTGCTTGTGCGTCAACCTTTTTTTAGGAAAGCCTCAAATCTATGGAAAACACATACAACCCATCTCCCAGCAAACTAGAAAGGAGGTAGTACATGCGTGATCCGCTATTTATTCGTGTAGGATCGAGTAGGTCGTTTTCTGAATTGAGCCCTGCAAACCGGAAAGGAGGTAGTACGCGTGTGATCCGCTATTTATCCGTGTAGGACCAAGTAGGTCGGATACTGTACGTGTGGGATCGAGTAGGTCAGATGGTGTACGTGTACGATCGCATTAGCTGATGAACGTTCGCTGGAAGATAAGGCATTTGCTGGCGGTTTCTTCAGATTCGCATGGCATTTTCTTCAGAGCAGCTTGTCAGTTTCTTCAGAGGTTGGCATTTTTATTCAAAAAACTGCCACTTCTGATCTTCCGTCGCAACTAAAACTGCCAAGAGCGCATTAGTAGGCTAGCTAGTGATCGATCAATAACTTGTAAATACTGAGAAAACGGAAATAAGGAATTGTTAGTAACTTGTAAACACCGAGAACACAGAAATAAGGATCATGTTGTGCACAACAGTAAGAGTTGATCCGTTTGAAATGTTCACACGAGACTCACAGGTCTGGCATTGTAATATGTTCACATTAGTAGCCCAAATTTAAAACCAACTAGTACGATTCCCATACATAAGATCAACATGTTAATGCATCTCAATGATTCACAGATAATATACAAATATGTAGCTCCAAAAGCAAAGATCTAGAAAAAACATCTGTTCTTCCTACTAACATGGATGCTTCTCTTGGCCAACATTCAGTATAGAGTGAAAGACAATTTTTTTGTGAAGTCTATAATTCCTCTTGCAAATGGAAGTGGTTTCACCAACAGCTAGAACCATGAGAACGAACCACATATGATGGAGGAACATCCACTGCAATATGTTTGGTCTTCTCTCGATCACACGGCGAGATAATTTTCGGAATACAAACTTTAACTTTGGCAAAATGATGCCCATTGTATAATCAGACCAAAGCAATGAAGCACCTAGTGTTGGCCAATAAATAGTACATTACTACTTTTCTGCAGCCCATGAAGTGACTATCCAATCTTTCTGTGTCTACTTTCAAATGGCACTGCATGCAGTGACTATACTATTCTCTTGTGCAGTTCAACCAAAATTGCGGTCACTTTGTTTGTTTGCCAAATAGCAACGGGCAGACATCTCTGTCTGCACAAATATCAAGCAGCTAGTAAACATATATCCCACCTTGTATTTTCGGTTTAAACACGTCTCTTCCGCTAAGCATCTATCATGTTTTGCACTGGACAATTTGATACAATCATGTTTTGCCCTGGACAATTTCATACTGAATTAATTTGCTGGTTCAGAGCAGAAATATAGCGCGTATTCTTCATCAGACCAAGGATATCCATGTTCGTAGTGATGGAAGAGGTGAAATTGATACAACCCAAATTGAGCTTCCAATCATTGAATCCTGTCCTGCACCTCCAATGTAGGTCCACCCTGCCAATAAATTCACATGCAAACCACTATTATTACTATCTAATGACAGTACAAAAAGAGTAGCAAGATAGTAGCAAACCATGTACCTTTGTAATGAACAGCTCGTAGTGCCACCAATTGGATATAAAGGTTTGGAAGAGAAGATGCTCCTAATGTTGAACCATTTGGACTTTTTGTGCAGTTCCACTAAAATTGAGCATCCCTCTTTGCATAGATATTGAAAGTGTGATTACTATAAAAGTGGCACTAGTTGAAGCATAAACTCACAAATATAAGCATTCCAATTTCTTAATGGGCAAAGGTAGCAAGACTATTTCTAACCACATATTTGAAGGAATAAATAAGGCAATAGTGGCTGATGTCAGGAAGGCATACATAGTTTTTTTCTGAAAAATTGAGCCATTCCTGACCTTTCCTCTTCTTTTAAGCATATTTTTTTGCAGTTCAACTAAAATAAAATGCCATCACCGCCTTGATAATTCAGTGACACTGTAGAAAAGGAAATGACTTAACATTACATCATGATGTCAGGTATGTAGTCGACAGGCATTAGACAAACATACAGACCTCCTCCGATAACATAATGAACATTAATTTTAACAAAGGTGTGACTAGCTTTACCGGGATAATTTGGGTGAACTCTACACCCTCTGTTCCTTAATATAAGATGTTTTCGCAGTTCAATTTAAAGTACTCAAATGTCTAGTATTTAGAAAAACAGGTAGTAGTTTTCTTGAGCACATATCTGGGAAAGCTTGCCACACTTTATATATGTCCATACGCTAATGCAACACCATTCAAATAGTACAAATATACACTAATCCAGTGACTAGTGCAATAGTAGAGTAGTTATTTTATTACAGGGTACAATACAATAGTTTTACTGAACAGATTTCCATAAGCTCTAACTAGAAGATTTCTATAAGAATTAACAATACAAAATGTAAAGGTAACAAGTTTCAGCATTGGTATACTAGCTATGCAAGAGCATTAAACCAAATACAAAAGTCTGAAGGTAACTAGCATTATTAACTATCGACAGTATAAAAAATTGCAAACCATGTACCTTCAAGGTAAATATCATTTCGAACTCGAGGGGACCTACAAATTGCTATCCCAATCTTGATAATCGGTCAAACATAAAAACTTGATCGAACGAATCAAGAGAACAGCCGGAGGAGGAGGTGCCCACTCTTGACCTTTCCTCTTGACATTGTACAAAAAAATTTGACTTTTCTCATGAAAGTGAGGTATGTAATCTATAAGCATTAACAATGCTAAAATCTAAAGGTAGTAACAAGATTCATTGCTGGTATACTGGCTGTGCAACAACATTAGAATGCCTTAGCTGAAAAATCTTTAATACATCCACAATCAACAGCTAACCCTGAAATAATCCAGTGACATTAAATGCAATTGCTTATATTTATCGGTGGCATTAGACTGAGTGCATCATTAGTTAAATGTGGCATCACTTTAGCAGTAGCATTGCTTGACTTGACCGCTGGCGTTATACTAACAGCAGAAAAGTGGCAATAAGAGCATGGGAGGCTAATTTGGACAGTGGGCGCACCAGTACGATGTACCTCCACAGACTCATAGAGTGGTGAGGGAGGATGGTTGCCCAGAGCAACAAATATCCAGGCCGCATGTGTGGATTACGTCCCATTTTTGTTCTCTTTAGCCACCTTTTTTCCTATGCGAGGACAACAAACCGATCGACCTGGTCATTCTCTATTGCATTGTCATGCCTTTCTACCCTTGTTCAACCAAGAGACATGAGACTCGTTCCTTAGCTACTGATTTTCCCCTTTTCAACCTAGATGCGGGTTCGATGCCTACTCTCTTGGACAATACAGTCTCCCTTCATTTCTTTATTCAAACCTTACATGGATTAGTCTGCATGAAGTAGGGTTTCCTTTAATAGTGCAAATTAAGGTTTTCGTCCGCGTGACCAGCAGAGCAGTGGATAGCAAATTGGGAAGATGGTGGAGTGGAAAAGATCCACATGCAGTGACATGGCGGATGAGGCAATAGAAAAAGGGTATGGTTCGAAAAGAGGTAGCATACCCGAGGGTCAGCGGGAAGTGGCTTCACTTGTGGTCGTCGTCCTCCGCACACACTACGGAAGCAAGCCTGGGGATGGAGGCCACCCCGCGCGGGCGCTAGGTCTGAGAGGACTGCCTTGTCGTCAGTGCGTGACCTCGCTCGCCGACGACAAGTGCGTCAATGCTGCACGTCTTTTTCTTTCCCGGTGGATCTATGACCATCGGTGAGGAGGGAGAGAGAGGCCGTCTTTTTTAGATCTGGAGAGAGGGTGATAGTGTGACAAGCAACTGGGCAGCCCTTAGCAAGAATATGCTAAAGCTCCAGCCTATATATCTTTTTTATACTACTAGTACTAGAGGTGGAGTAATGGTAGAGTAGTTTATATTTTCTCTCCATACAGTACCAGTTAGTCGTGCTTCAAAACTGAACGACACGCCATTAAAAAAATAAAGGTCGATAACTAATGCGGCACCTCGGGCCAACGCAGCCAGATCGCATTTTGCACGAGAAATTACACACCATGTTTCGTTGACATGTGGTCCCATTCCAACATGTCAGTGAGACGACGGTGAGTCCTTTTGTACAATTTCCTAACGGACGTCTATGCATGCCCGGGCGCCTCTTCGTGTACCGTGGCAACTGTCCACCGCCTCTTTGCCTTTCCCTCTCGATTTGGAACTGCTGTCGCACGCTCTTCCTCCATCCTCCATTTGCCTTCACCCTTCGTTCTACCATTGTTCGATCGTCTTCTCCATGGAGGGAATAGGCCGGAAACGACCCCGTTATTCTTGCCCCGATCTGAAAGATTACATGGTGGAGGAACTCATTGATCAGTGTGATGTCATCAGCTCGGCTAGCATGGCAGGTTCGTTCAAGACCATTCTTGACTCAACTAATAACATCATTACAAGGAACCCAAGGGTCTAGGAGAAGTTTGATCTCCCCTATCTTCTTCACCGTGACACTGCTGACCGGCACGCGGACGACAGAGGCCTCGCCTTGTGCAAGTTGATGCTGCTTGATAATGATACGTGCGATGTTAAGATGCCATCGGTTGAGCGTAAGGCTTGGGCAGACGCAAATGGAGATTGGGTTGTTTGTATTGGGTCCAATTGCGAGTGGGAACTTGTGAATGTGTACACTCATCATTGGGTTCCACTTCCAAAAATCTCACATTGCCCAGAGGTTGAGCACACCGATATTCTACGCACGTTCAAATACGATCATGGTGACTGTCGTCTATGGAAGATAGCAATTTGTCGAGTTCCCAACGACTCTTTGCATTACAAGAACTATGGAGTTGTTGCTATCTTCGACAAGCTTGTTGCCTTCCTTCATGGTTCGACTGGATGGATATTGCTCAAAAACCAGTTTCTATACATAGATGTGTACTGTGATGCAATTCAATACGAGGGTCTTGTATTTGCTGCCACCACTCGTGGCACTGGTTTTGCATGGAATCCTTATGCTTTCAGTACGTTTGTCTTCCACCGTAATTATAATTGTTTCATCCACATGCATATGGGTTAGCTAGTTTCCCTTTACTAATTAACCTTCTTGTGTTTCCAAGGTCCTGTGAACATTCCACCACCTATACTTGAAATTTTTTATAACCAAGGGGGAGATGACGATGATGATGATCACGAGCATGAGGACCCATATACTCAGTGGTGCCTGGCAACTTATTCCGATGGATCACCTCTTCTTGTCTGTGTACAGGGCACTACTGATGATACTAAGGAAGCAAGTGTTGTCTCACATGGTTGCACTCTTCGGACCTATTCCAACATCTGTTGCAGGGTATTCAGGATGTATACTAGTGTGCTAGGGCCAACACCTTCTCACTAGTTCAATATTGATAGTCTTGAAGGAAACTCGCTCTTTCTTGGACAAAACTATCCAATGATGGTGAAAGGCGATCCAACTGCTGTTGACACAACATTACTACCATTTATGAGAAGCAACTGTATCTATACCTCGGACATTGCTCTGCTTCCCTACCGTGGCATTCACAATATGCGTCGTGACATAGGCCGCTTCAGCCTGGACGATCAGTCCCGCGTTGGTCTCAAGATTGACAGTAGATGGCCCTTCCCATAGAATCACTTCTGGTTCAAAGCAAGCGTTTCCAATGCTGACGAGTGGTTGAGCTGAAGTTCATTTCATTGCTTGTTATTTGTTGTGTGATGAAAACTTTAGTATTTATAATGTATCCTCGTTGTCGTTGTGGGTTGATGACCTGTTGTATGTAATAAAATGATATGCGTGTGATAAACTTACTAGAGTTATGAATGGATTTCGAGTCGCTTCTCTGAGTGGGTGCTGCGACGAGGCAAAAAAATATTTTCCGAATACATAATTGTACGTGCATTGCAATAGGTTATCGTATGAGGCCAATCAACAATAGTACTACTATTTGTACTAGCTTCACATGCTTCGCATATCGGGCGGGTGTATTTACTATAGCTGTGAATCCCATCATCCTAGGTCCTCGGATGAGTCCAGTAGAAATCGCATTCTGATGTTTGGGTTCAAACTTTCAAAACTGCTGCACTATCTCTATGTCTATGTATACGTAATACAACAACTTTTAAACTTGAGACCAGCCACCCACCCTCACAAAGAACAATTTTTAACCTAGCACAGACTGCAGGAAATTTGGCCATAGTGTGAGGTGGGCCATATGTTAATGTGTTCGCTGTACGTAACCAGCACCTCGAATCCTCGATACTATATAGTAGGGTGGCATGGGCCAGAACAAGCATTCACGTCCAGGAGTACAGCACACGCCACCAGCAGGACTTCCATCTAACACCATATTTCTTGGAGTCTGTGCTACAGCTATCTCTTCAACCTCGTCGTTTCTCTAACTCAGCCATTGCGCGGCAGACAAGGTGGGGGTTTGCCGATAGTCGGTTTCCTCAAATGCGGTCCCACTTGTAAGGCCAACTCCAATGCACGACCCCAAACGGACCTCCATTTTGCCCGGATTCTATCCGTTTGGTTAGGGAAATGGGGTCATGTCTGAGCCATTTCTCGGATGTGGTGGTCATGCACCCAATGCGCGGACGCATCCTGACCGCGTACATTTTTCTTTGCAAACACATATATTTTTTTTATCATTGATTTTTGGTACATGGAAATACATCTCCAAAATTTTACTGGAAAAGCAAGACCAAAGGAAACAAGAACCACAACAATACATTTTAGAAGATATCCAACTTCCATAACTGCTCCTGTATGTTGGATTAGTGCCTTCTCAATGCATTCATTGTTCATCTACAGAGGCTCGATCTTGCGTGCTTCTTTCTTCTTCGAGTATAAAGAAGTAGGCATTGCTTCCTCACATCTAGTCTCATGTCTACCCTCTATTCAATCAACAAGTGCACTAGTCTCATCTCTAGCCTCTATGCCAGCTAAAAGTGCTAGAACATCTACTAAATTGCGCTCTATCAATAAATCAATGTACTCTTCTTCCCAATACCAAAACTTGCATCCATTCTACACAATAAAATTTTAAGTTAGCACAACTAGTCTAATCCGAGAGCACAACCGAAGATTTGGTCGAGTTCTTCCTCCTTTTGCCGACACGTGGGACATCTAGCATCCAGGTTGTGTCATGCAAGGAAAATGAGTGGTAGTTGAAGCCACGTGATGTGCATCTTGGGTTAAACTATAAATAGAATCTTACTACTCTTGAGTAACTCCAAAAGCGGCCACCAAAGATCTTTATTGGATTTGTTTTTCATCACCAGCATGTCGAGGTGAAATATGTGCAAGTTCAGTGGGTCCTCTTGCGTTTGCACTGACATGTGGGACCGAATATGAGCAAACAGACGATGGGCTCCGCATGTCTGCTGGCTGACTGAGAAGAGAGATAGAGGAGAGCTGAGAACGGACTCCAGGAAATTTATTCTACGTAACCAGCACCTCGATATAGGCTCGATATAGTGGGGTGGCATGGGCCATAACTAGCATTCACGTCTAGTAGTATGACACACGCCACCAACACGAGTCCCATCCGACACCAATTTTGTTGGAGTCCGTGCTACAACCATCTCTTCTCCCTCCTGTTTTCTCATCTATCGCACGGTGGGCGGGGTGGGGGTTTGCCGATAGTCGGTTTGCTCAACTGCGGTCCCACTTGTAAGTGAAAATACAACGCAGGATGCATTCCCCCTTGAGCGGCATACCATACCAACCGTGTGGGGGTGCGATGCGAACACGGCATGCTTTTCCTTTTGAACTTGTAACTTGTAAAATTTGGTTCTGCTCCATGGCGCGACCGATAGATAGAAATAACGATTTTCCCTAGAGTAATGAGAAGTTTGGTTCTGACGCGGTTCATGCATGGAGTACGTATGAGAATTATGAAGTTGATGCGAAAGGTAAGATAATTACTAGTTGTACCATATACTACTACATGGATTTGACGGAAAGATAAAGAAACATACGAATCCATCAACGACATCCTCACGCCCTAGTGCGCCGGGGCGCCAACCGACGTGTGAGGAGCAGCGGCGTTGGCGGCGAGCTCAACGTGCTTCTGAACAATGTCGTCCAAGGTTGCCTTGCGGTCCAAGAAGGCCAGCGTCCTATCGTCCTCCTCTTGCATGTAGTAGTCCTTGTGGATGATTTGCATGTAGACGTGGGTGATTATGTTGATGGCGTCTCGTTGCGCCAGGCGCTGCGCGGTGAGCGCGACCTCAAGGTGGACATTCTCCGGCGCGACGGCGTCAGTCGCACGGCCACCAGTGCATCGAAGAGGTTGTCACCATAGAGGCCGTTGAGGGTGGCTGGCATCGCAGAGCCTGGGCGCATGGGCCGGAGGCATACGTCAAGGTTGTTCGCGAGCTTCTTGACGACGGTGAACTTGTCGAGGAAGCCGACAAGGACCTCGTCGAATAAGGAGACGAAGCTGTCGTCCAAGCGGCCCCTCGTCCTAGTGGCCTCAAGCACTACCTGGAGATGTTCCTCGGTGCCGGGCCACAGGCCGGCATCGTGGACCATCTGGCACAGTCGGCTGATGCTCGCACTCATCGCCTCCATGGGTCTAGCTTCTAGTAAAATGATCTTGCAATTGGAGTGATCACTCTTGCCCTTGGTTAGGGTGCGTAGGTGCATAGGATTTCGCACTAGATTGGACTGGCGGGGAGCCTTTATATGAGAAGTGCAGACTGCGTTGAATTCACCTGCATCTTGACCATCTACTCCTCGGCCCTCTACTGCACCTACCTTTGGCTGTATGACAGGTGGGCCAGCCACCCGTTGGGCCCACGTGTCATACACCCAAAGGCAGGTGTAGTAAGTCAATGAAGTTGCGCCCCCCTTCGTGCCGGTGCAGTATAGCCATCTCACCGGACCTCTAGTTGGGGCCAAATGAGAGAACTTTGATGTTTACTGGTTTATTGGTCCCCTTTGCATTTTGCGCCAAGTTTTGACCTTTGATTTAACTAATAAAATGTCAATGCATGTAACCAAAAATGTTGTGTAAGTCACCTTACGAAAACCAAATAATCTCAAAACACTTAGGCACGGTACATTAACTCCCTCCTCGTTTCTTATTTCGTGACATATCAACCAATGAGAGATGTGGGCCGTGCATGCTTTCAATGACTTGAGACTACCAAACAGGACATGAAGTGGTTAATTCATTGCATGTAATCCTATTAATTAGCAAAAAGACATTAAGTTCTCTCGCCGGTAGGAATAAAAAAATACACCATGTATTTATTTACAGACGGAGTAGTACATTTTTTGTGACATGCATTACTGAAAGCACCAATATCGGTGTCAAAACCAGCGGATCTCGGGTAGGGGGTCCCGAACTGTGAGTCTAAGGCTAATGGTAACAGGAGGCGGGGGACACGATGTTTACCCAGGTTCAGGCCCTCTCTATGGAGGTAATACCCTACTTCCTGCTTGATTGATCTTGATTAATATTAGTATTTCAAGAGTTGATCTACCACGAGATCGTAATGGCTAAACCCTAGAAGTCTAGCCTATAAGGATATGATTGTTGTGACTCTAACCCTAGAAGTCTAGACCCTCCGATTTATATAGACACCAGGAGGGGCCAGGGTTGTACAAAGTCGGTTATAGAGAAAGGAATCTACATACCCGAATCGCCAAACTTGCCTTCCACGCCAAGGAGAGTCCCATACGGACACGGGACGACGTCTTCTATCTTGTATTGTCATAGTCCAACAGTCTGGCCCAAGTATATAGTTCGGCTGTCTGAGGACCCCTTAGTCCAGGACTCCCTCACCTTGCAACACATACTGAGGTACCCCGAGGCCACTGGTACGATAGTGGAGTGTGCTTTGGAATTGTCAAGCTTTGGTTTGAAGTTTGAGAGCACATCAACCATCCAGAGCGGGGAACTGGTAGAGTTTACTGCAGAATGGACACTTAACCCTGATGAGGAATCACTGGAGACAGTCATCCCCAGCAAGGAAGCACCCCAAGAATGGAACATGTATTTTGATGCTGCTTTCTGCCTACAGGGTGCAGGAGCTGGCATGCTTCTCGTTGCTCCCACTGAGGAGCACCTCAAGTATGAGGTTCAAATGCATTTCCCTCGGGAGAAGGCTACCAACAACACTGCAGAGTATGAAGGACTCCTTGCTGGGCTTAGGATCGCAATAGAACTGGGAATCAAGAAGTTGATCATTCACGGAGATTCACAACTGGTGGTAAGGCAAGTAAACAAGGGTCATCAAAGCCCATTGATGGAGGCATACGTAGAGGAAGTGAGGAAGTTGGAGGAGCGCTTTGATGGACTACAAACAGAGCATGTACCACATGCGGAAAACAATATTGTTGATCATCTATCAAAGTGCGCTGCGCAAAAACTCCCTGTGGAACCAGGGACTTTTGTTCTCCATCTGACTCAACCCTCCGAATCCCCGGCAACAATGGCCAGCAAGAGGAGGAAACTGGACTCCAGCAAGCATCTCCCGGCAGAGCTTCTCGAATCCCCCGACAGAGAGCTTGGTGGGAACAACTCCCCTTCATTCGGTGAGCTGCACCCTCCCGCCAAACTACTAGACTTTGCGGTCGAGGCATGCGCCCCCATCAATGAGGAGATGGCGCTAGTCCTTATTGTCGAGCCTCAGGCTCCAACTTTGGCGCGACACATAGTTCATTTCCTCTAAACAAGAGAACTTCCCGAAGAGCAAGAAGAAGCTGAAAGAGTAGCCCAGAGGGCCAGTATGTATCAGTTC
This sequence comes from Triticum aestivum, assembly GCF_018294505.1. Classification (NCBI taxonomy): domain Eukaryota; kingdom Viridiplantae; phylum Streptophyta; class Magnoliopsida; order Poales; family Poaceae; genus Triticum; species Triticum aestivum. The sequence continues at coordinate 307,419,430 of NC_057810.1, read as the reverse complement.
GTGGGACGACACACTATAGAGAAGAAGGCCTAACAGTGTGAATTTGTTATTGATGTGTGTTTGCTGGGAAGAAGGAAAGGAACTATTGGCAGAGATACAAAAGGGTATGTGTGGCTCCCACATTGGATCGAGGACCCTGGTTGGAAAAGCTTTCCGGCAAGGTTTCTACTGGCCCACATCCCTCCAAGATGCAATCGAGCTAGTCACTAAGTGTGAAGCCTGCCAGTTCCACTCCAAGAATATCCATCAGCCCGCTCAAGCTCTTCAAACGATCCCTTGTCATGGCCATTTTCGGTCTAGGGGCTCGACATCTTGGGCCCCTTCCCCCGTGCTACCAGGGGCTTTGAATACTTGTTCGTCACAATCAACAAGTTTACAAAGTGGCTGGGAGTGGAGCCCGTGAGGAAGGTGACTGCATGGTCAACTATCAAGTTCTTTAAAGGATTGGTGTGCCGTTTCGGAGTACCCGCCAGAGTCATCACTGACAACGACACCCAATTCACAAGTCGCGCCTTCTTGCAATATGTTCATGCCCTAGGAAGCAAGATTTCATTTCCCTCTGTTGCCCATCCCAGAAGCAATGGACAAGCTGAGTGGGCAAACGCCAAAGTGCTGTGAGGCGTCAAGACAAGAACATTTGATAAGCTGCAGAAGTGTGGCAGGAGATGGATCAACGATCTGCCGGTGGTTCTTTGCTCCCTCTGTACGACACCAAATCGAGCTACGGGCCAGACTCCCTTCTCCCTACTCTATGGGGCAGAAGCAGTGATCCCCATGGAACTCATGTTCGGATCATCTCGAGTGCTTGCCTATGATGAAGTAGTGCAGGAACAAAACCAGCATGCCGATGCTGTGCTACTTGAGGAGAACCATCTCCGGGGCTACTACGCATGCTGCACGCTACCAGCAAGCCCTACGTCGCTATCACAGCTGCAGGGTTCATGCCCAAAGCTTTGGGGAAGGTGACCTTGTCCTTAGGCGTGTTCAGTCCGCCAAGGGTGCAAACAAGTTGAAACCAAGGTGGGAAGGCCCTTACCGGGTAGTACGAGTCACCAGACCTGGCGCAGTCCATCTAGAGACCAGAGATGGCATTCAATTGTAAAAACCATGGAATATTGAGCATCTTCGTAAGTTCTACCCATAAGGCGCAGCTGTGGGGCCCTACCCGACAGCCACCCTTTTGTACAAGCCTTTCCGATGTTGCATGTAACCCCTTGTACAAAGCCAGGCACAGACCCTGAGCACCATATAAATAAATGAAGCACTGGGGTGCTGAAAAAGTTGCATGCATGCATAAGAATATCATGAGCATAGCATGTTCATGTAGATAAGGTCGCATGTAGCTCTGTTTTCATCTGGACTAAGCTACAGGGTTCTTGCCGTGGACTTGGTCCCGAAGAGAAGAAGTGGTGACAAGCCTACATGTCGGTCCCTAGCAAGCCAAATAGATAAGTTCCTTCTTTTCCATGCTTGTTTTGTAAAGTGAAAACTTGTGCATATGAAAACCTCGTCACCTTCAAAACATAGGTGCTCCCATCCTTTGTCCCAAACTATGTTTCGAGCAAGGTGGTCGCAGTGGACTTTGATGAAGAGGGTTTAACAACGTGCTGGCCCTTCTTTATAGTTTTATGCCCTGCAGGCTTTACCCGCGACAGCAAACTAAAGGCACCGACATGATAGATTACCGGGGGAAACTTGTTTACTTGAATGTATAGAGGCACCTCACCTCTACATGGACACTATACATGCACAAGTACCCGACAAGGCTTGTCTTTTTCATTAATATGCTAATAAGCAAGTACAGATCATATAGAACACAAACATGGGTAAAGAAGTTTACGTTATTTAGACTAAAGTTTGGCAGATGCCTATACATTTTAGATTGAAAAAACATAAGTGCCCCGTAATCCCTTTCTTGTCCCTCTCCTCCTAGGCACTGTGGTAGGAGGTGGATAGGACAAAAGGAGTGCCTAAGCAGAAGCCCAACCCGATCCCATCAGGGCTTGCCGAGCGCAACCTGATAAGATTGGGAGTGGCGAGGCTGCAAAGGAGAGGGGGGGGGGAGGGAGCAGCTCGACGGTGCCTTGGTCACCACCCTCAGGACCAACAAGAAGTCTCGGCACAAGCACTAGCGGGGAGAACCGCCGGAGCTTAGCTGGAAGACTGCTGGAGGAGACGAAGGCGCCAAGAGAGCGACCCCTTCCCCGACAACGTCTGGACAGGACGGTGATGATGGGGCCGGGGAGGAATGGGAAAAGCGGAAAGATGAGGCAGCAGGTCGGCAGTACGAGACGAAGGCATCGGTGCCATCGTACTCCGACCTGACAGCCTGCCACCCGCCTTCTCCATCTGCCCTCATACTTTCTTCATCACCACCGCTCCAGGAGGATGCCGGCCCTTCGAGCCGTCACCTCACCCAGAGAGATAGTAGGCGACAGCGGTGTCCAAGGCATGCAAGGAGCACCGCTCCCCACCTTGGAGGGCAGGAAGGTATCGCCATCTTCAATGTTCGCCCGACCCCACCGGAAGGAGTAGTGCTGGGATTACCAAAAATCTCGAGCACTGCACCCCATGTAGGCGACGGAAGCCCCAAGAACCTCGCCGTCAGGTGGGTGAACCTCGGCGACTTATGGCCAAGCCACACGCTTCCCACCAAGCGCCCAGCTCGTGTGGGAGAGACGGGCGCCTCACCATCTAAGAGGGGTGTAACGCTTCCCACACTATGGACAGTTCGACGCCCACACCTCCGACCGCTGCATCTCCTATGGCCCCGGACCATACTCACTCCCCAAGTGCCAACATGAGCGTTCAACATCATCAATTCCAAGCTAGAGCCTGAGGGTCGGACCCGGCCTCTCCCCCTCAACATAACAAAGGAAAAGGCAAGGAATAAAAAAAGGAGAGGCACGTGGATGGACACCTCTGCTCCATCCTCGCCCCCTCTTTTATAGGTAAGTCGGGTCTGGGGTGTTGATCCTTTACCCCCGCCCCTAAGGGGTTCTTCCTGATCCAACCCGTCCAAGCTACCACCGATGGCCGGATCTGATTACTGCCCTTCTCCACCCATCTAAGAAGACCAGGCCCCTGCTATGGCACACTCCTCCGCACCACGCGCATCCGTTACCTACCCCACTCAATGCATGCAGCATATGTGGCAAGGGATAAGGGCGTGGTGGGATGAGTGTATTGGCAGTTACTCCCCCGTGTGTTAAAGTCATTCATGGGCCATTACAGAGATGGCCCCCCTACGATTGGCATCATGAGGCATGCGGAAAAACCAGAAACTGATTGATACGTCTCCAATGTATCTATAATTTTTTATTGTTCCATGCTATTATATTACCCATTTTGGATGTTTATGGGCTTTACTTTACACTTTTGTATCATTTTTGGGACTAACCTACTAACCGGAGGCCCAACCCAAATTGCTGTTTTTTTTGCCTATTTCAGTGTTTCGAAGAAAAGGAATATCAAACGAAGTCCAAACGGAATGAAACCCTTCGGGAGCGATCTTTTTGGAACAAACACAATCCAGGAGACTTGGAGTGGACGTCAAGCAGCAAACGAGGCGGCCACGAGGGTACCCGGCGCGCACTAAGGGGGTAGGCGCGCCCCCACCCTCATGGGCCCCTCGTGGCTCAACTGACATACTTCTTCCTCCTATATATATCCACGTACCCCGAAAACATCCAGGAGCACCACGAAAAACTATTTCCACCGCTGCAACCTTCTATATCCGCGAGATCCCATCTTGGAGCCTTCACCGGTGCTCCACCGAAGGGTGAATCGACCATGGACGGCCTCTACATCATCTCCAAGGCCTCTCCAATGAGTTGTGAGTAGTTTACCACAGACCTTCGGGTCCATAGGTATTAGCTAGATGGCTTCTTCTCTCTCTTTGAATCTCAATAAAAAGTTCTCCTCGATCTTCTTGGAGATCTATTTGATGTAACTCTTTTTGCGGTGTGTTTGTCAAGATCCAATGAATTGTGGGTTTATGATCAAGTTTATCTATGAGAAATATTTGAATCTCCTCTGAATTCTTTTATGTGTGATTAGTTATCTTTGCAAGTCTCTTCGAATTATTAGTTTGGTTTGGCCTACTAGATTGATCTTTTTTGCAATGGGAGAAGTGCTTAGCTTTGGGTTCAATCTTGCGGTGTCCTTTCCCAGTGACAGCAGGGGCGGCAAGGCACATATTGTATTATTGCCATCGAGGATAAAAAGATGGGGTTTATATCATATTGCATGAGTTTATCCCTCTACATCATGTCATCTTTCTTAATGTGTTACTCTGTTCTTCATGAACTTAATACTCTAGATGCAGGCAGGAGTCGGCCGATGTGTGGAGTAATAGTAGTAGATGCAGAATCGTTTCGATCTACTTGTCATGGACGTGATGCCTATATACATGATCATGCCTAGATATTCTCATAACTATGCACTTTTCTATCAATTGCTCGACAGTAATTTGTTCACCCACCGTAATACTTATGCTATCTTGAGAGAAGCCACTAGTGAAACCTATGGCCCCCGGGTCTATCTTTTATCATATTAGTTTCCCATCTACTTTTATTTGCATCTTTACTTTCCAATCTATATCATAAAAATACCAAAAATATTTATCTTACCTTATTATCTCTATCAGATCTCACTTTTGCAAGTTACCGTGAAGGGATTGACAACCCCTTTATCGCGTTGGTTGCGAGGTTCTTGTTTGTTTGTGTAGGTGCGTGGGACTTTTGAGGAGCCTCCTACTGGATTGATACCTTGGTTCTCAAAAACTAAGGGAAATACTTATGCTACTTTGCTGCATCACCCTTTCCTTTTCAAGGGAAAACCAACGCAGTTCTCAGGAGGTAGCAAGAAGGATTTCTAGCACCATTGCCGGGGAGGTCTTCGCTCAAGTCAAGACATACCAAATACCCATCACAAACTCATCTCCCTCGCATTACTTTATTTGCCATTTGCCTCTCGTTTTCCTCTCCCCCACTTCAACCGGATCAAGAACACCAAGGCCAACCAAAGAGCAAGACGTCACCAAGGAAAACCCACCCTTACCGGGCAGGCAAGCCTCGCTTGGTCGAGGTTACCCCGAATACAAGTCTCAAGACCGCCTCGGCAGGCTTCCCGAGGACGCCAAGGGCACCTTATCCTGCCATGGCTCCACCGCTCCACCTCACAGCAATGCTAGTCACCTATCGGTGCGGTGTCGAGCCCCCAAGTGATTAAGTGGCTATTACTTGTCACATGGTACCGGTTTCTAAAGGAAATCACCTCCAAATGACACTCGTCTAGGGATGTGTCATGCAGGCAGGCGAGAAGGTGGCTTAATGGCATGGTAAGGCTTGTCGGGCTGCACCCATGATGTGACACTAGGCGGCGCATTTAATGTGCCTTGTCCTGTCTGCAGAGTTAGGTATGATAGCACTGTGGCTATCTAATCATAGGATAATGACTATTTCACCATCGTGGTAACCCCTTGACCTACAAAAGGAGGGCCAAGGCTACCTTAGAAAGCATTCAAACTCTGCAAACTGATAAGCGCGTAGCTGCTCTCGTCCCGAGGCAACCTTGCCGCCAAGAGTGCTGCGTTTCCACACCGTGCATACATCAATCGACCAAAAGCAGGAGTAGGGTTTTACGCCTTGCCGAGGCTCAAACCTGGGTAAAAACTGCACATGTCTATGTTGTCATGCTGCTCTACACTCTCCAATCTTTGTGCAATGCACCCTTCCACCTTGCCGAACCACAAGGGTCCGATGGCCTCATAGGTGGTCGTGTTTTCCCATGACACCCTTCTACCAAAGGGCTACGTCTGGTTGAAGGGGCTGTGACTTAACATGGAAGATAAACTCTCTTCACCCTATTCTCCTTCAACTCAAAGCTAATCAGACTCTAGTTGATTTCAGTCGAGGTGAATCCTTGTCGGCGATCTCCAAACCTTTGGTCGACCTTCGTGAACCACAATCACTCTTGGTTACTGAAGATCTAGCTCGGTGAAGACAACAACTCTTCAACACTCGAGCGCAAACCTATCCATCTAGAGAGTGTGCAACTCTCAAGAGTAATAGGTACAAGAACTCTAACTCAGAACCACTGTGATGCTAAACCACTGTCTATGTTTGGGCTCTTGATTTTTCTCTTGGTGGATCCTAAACTCAAATCACTTGGAGAGGGGTTACTCAAATCAATCTTCTCAGAAATCTCAAGCGGAGCAGCCAAGGGACAATGTTGGAGCGGGGTGGCTATTTATAGCCGCGGCCTTCCCTGATCGAAAATGACCAAATTAGACACGAGGATCTGCCAATGACTGAATGACACGAGTCCAACGGTCGGAATTTGAGCACAACACTTGCGGAGCAAGTAATGCTCACTCCTCAGTCTAAAAGATATATCTTGCATCATGAAGAACAACGTCTACTACTGCTAGGTAATCATTCAGAGCAAAAAGAGATATCTCTCGCATCTTTCATAGGTTTTGGGTTAAGCATCACATCGGATCTAAGCTCGAGAACCTATACCCCTCTTAATAGTACGGAGGTCCTATGACTCGAATAAATGAGAGAAGAACAACAAAATGAATACTACGTCTTCACTTTGTCTTCGACTTCAATTCGCTATAGTCAATCCCTTCGGACGACCATACCTAAACATATGCTTCGCTTTAGCAGTAAATTTTCGAGGGGTTAATTCCTTCACATTAATCTTCTCGTCTATATGACTTCAACAATTATAGCCCATTCTTCTCTGCAACGCAGATATACATCGGTGAAGTTCCTCAAACTTTGCACCGGAGACAACATTCTCTTTGGTTCTGTATGGACTATCTCTTTATATGCACTAGCAAACAAATCAGTCCATACGTGTTTCTGTCAACAATCTCCAAAACAAAGGTAGACAGATATTGCACTAACAAGTATGCCAGACCCCTGCCGATGAACAAGACCCCATTTCTACCATAGGTGGTTGGAGAGAAGTATGTTTCCTCTGTTTTGTAGTACGCCACACTCCTCCTGATGAATAGGACCCCATTTCGACCGTAGGCAGTTGAAGAGAACTCCATTTCCTCTGTTTTGCGGTATGCCAGACCCCGAGTCGATGAACACGACCCCGTTTCAGCTCTTTAGTCCAAGCTGGTTGGCTCTCGATGAATAGGACTGTCAGGACCTCTAGCATGTAACACATCATATCACTTTGCAGTCTCGCGCACGGTATTCATCTAGCATGTAACACATCATATCACTTTGCGGCCTCACGCACGGTATTCCCACAGGTGCCACCTTACCTGGCATGGGACCGTTTGCGCCTTTTGGATCACGTATATGATAATGTCGCTAGCATCCATATGACAAACAACCCGGGCTGACATGACTAGTTGTGAACCTAAAGTGGCGCTAACTTACAGGGACAGGCATACATGACCCAACAACGATGTGTCGATCAACAACATATGAACCCAAGTCGTAGCAAGCTACATGGACTTAAAGGAACAACACGTGACATTTCCCCGAAGGGACAGACATGAGAACAAAGAAGGACACATGCCGGCCAGCCTAAGTGTTCGGGAGCAGTAACAAGCTACTAATGCTCAGTGGAAGCACTAGGAGACATTTCCTGGTAAGAGAGGCTACCAAGGATAAACAACTAGGTTGTCGGATCCCACACATACCAAGCATTTCAAATCATACACACAATATGCTCGATATGTGCAAATACAACATGGCATCACAACATAACTCTACAACTCAAGTACTTTATTTAAAAGGCTCCAGAGAGCCATACATATCATTCATACAAATAGGGGTCACACGACCCGACATTCAAGTCATACAAGAATACAAGCACATGCGGAAGCAAACTTGTCTGAGTACAGACAACTAGAAAGCAAATGGCTTGATAAAGCCCATCTATCTACAAAGGCCCTTCATATGCTCAGGGTCACCACTGGGCATCAAGCTACTCGTCAACGTCGAGGTCTACATAAAACCCTTCAGAAGGGGCAGCATTCTCTTCTGCAACAGTAATTAAGCAAACATGAGTACAAAGGTACTCAGCAAGACTTACATCAAATCCTACATACATGCACATTATCAACAAAGGGATAGTGGAGGTTATAGCAGCAAGCTAGCTTTGACTCTTGGCTATACCATCCTACAAGACAACAACTTGTAAATGTTTTGCGCACACGAGTCCACTACTCACCACAACAATACACTACCGTGGATCCTCTTCCGTCATCCTACGGAAGGGCCTTTCACGATACTCACACTTGTCTTGAGGCTTTTAGTAGTTTCCATTTACTTGTCTATGAATTGTATAGGCAACCAAGTGGTCCTTTACCATCGACATGACTATTCGAATAGATGATGTTAACCCTACAAGGGTGTACTTCTTCACACATGTTTCCACCACTTAGCGTCTGCACACGACATGTGCTTGGCAGACTTCAAGCAAAATCCGACGTGGGTGTAGACCACAACCTGACTAACCACACAAATCCCTAGTCCCGGTTTATCTCTATTCAGGTTCCATCCATAGGGAGTCCGGCCGAGGTTTCCACATACGGCCCCGAATGATGTGTACAGGGTTCCCGAGACACCAAACGGGCGCCTCGGTACACCGGGCCACGTACCTGCCGCATCACAGCCCACTCCGAGGGTTGACACTGTGCATGGCCTCCAATATATTACAAACACCAGAAACTACTTGCAACTCCTGGACAGAGGACAAGGGCGGTTAATAAGCTGAGAGGGTCAATTAAGGATCCCAATGCATTGTAGTAGCTGATCTTAAATCACACATACAGATCTCAGTTCTTAGGGACAGTTCCAATGAAACAACCCACCATGTACTCCTACATGGCCTCTCATCGATACCTCTACCAAATCGTGTTCAACACTTCACTCTGATCACCGACATAACCATTTCACTCTATCCCATCACCCAGATGAACCAGACCTGACACGACTCTAAGCATAATAGACTTAGAAAGGTAGGAAACACAAACATGGCTCAATCAACTCCTACACATGCTAGTGGGTTTCATCTAGTTATTGTTGTAAAGACAGGTCATGCAGAGGAAATGGGTTCAACTACCGCATCACTCGGTAGTTTGAAATGTTGTTGTCTTAAATGCAGTAAATGAGAGTAGGAGCGAGAACATGGGATTTCTCGATATGATCAAATGATGGTTGCTTGCCTGGTAGATCGGTAGATGGGTACTGTCCTTCACTTGGATATTCACGGTTCACGGAAATCCTCAGGAGCAGAACCTACCGCAGAGACACACCAGTAACACAACCAATACACGATGATATGCAACAATATGGTGCATTCATATGACATGGCAAAATGAGTGTGTTGGGCTAATGCAACTACAACCAGATGGGTTTGAGCCATTTTGGACCAAAGGTTCAACCCCAAACTCAAATTATGAACTTAAATAGTGCTTTATCATATTTTGAACTATACATCAAGGTTAACTTGCTTTAACATGCATGAACCAGTACAGATGGATAAATTGGATTTTTCTGATCATTTTTCAAATATAAATCTTTGCATTTGGAGTTACAAATTAATTTCTATGATTTTTTGAAGTTAGCAACAAATTCTGGAATTTCCTGAATAAGAATAAATCCAAAAGAAGCCTATTACTGCGTCAACATTGCGTCAGCAGGTCAACTGTGTGGTCTAGGTCAACCCTGACAAGAGGGACCCACTTGTCAGTGACACCGTTAGCTAACTAACTAATTAGGGTTAGTTTAGTGCGAGCTAGGTTTGACCAAAGGGTGGGGCCCACATGTCAGTGACCCAGGGGGGTCAAATCCTTGGTCAACTGGGTCAAATTGCCGGCATTTAGCCGCCAGCGACGACCGAATGCGGCGGAGGGTGCGGGTTTCACACTTCGGCGACCAAGCGGATGGCGGAGGCCACCTATGTGAAGCCTGAGACGAACCGCGTCTTGTGGTGGTGGTTGGGCTCGAGGTCACCCGAAACAACGCTGACGACGAGTTTGGCGGCTGCCAAAGTTCGGGCGACCACGAAATTGATGCTACGATGGACGGGGAGGTGCGGGGTTAGCTCCTACGGCCTCTACGTGGTGTGGTGAGTGCGTTGGACACGGTGGCCAAGCCATTGCATGGCCGGAGCCACGTCGGCGGCGAGCTCAGGCGGCGACACGTGGGTGTGCTCCATGCAGTCGCTACGGTGAACAGCAGCGAGAATGAAGAGGGGGAGGAGAGGCAGGAGCTCACGGCAGTCATGGCAGAAGGGTCAGCGGGGTCGGGGACGAGCTAGAGCAAGCGGTGTGGCAAAGTGGATCTCCGGTGATGGCGAGGCGAAGCGAGGTCGGTGCAGTGGCTTCAAGGCGAGCGAGTGCTCGGGGCTCAGTCTACTCGTCGGAGTGGACGGTGGCGGAACTCCTAGACATGGCGAGGTGACGGGAAGGCAACGGTGGCTGCAGTGACGATGACGGCGCGGTTGCGGTGGCGTCAGCCATGGTGGGGGAAAGCGAAGGAGAGGTGCAGGGGGCGAATGGGGTGTCGGCAAGGTTGGGGCGGGGAGAAGGGGCCATCCACGCGGCGAAACGGTGTCCAGGGTGAGGTAGGCAAGCTAGAAGGTGGTGTGGCAAGCTCGGACGTGCGGCTGCGCAGCTCCCTGCCTACCTGGCGGTAGGAAGTAGCTGGTTGGCATGGGCCAGCACAGTGCTGGGCCACCAGGTGGGCTGCCAGGTAAGTTTGCCAGGTAAGTCCACTTTCCCTTTTATTTTCTGTTTTCTATTTTTCTGTGACTTTAGAGCTTTATTAAAAATACCAAAACAACCTCAAAAATCATGAAACTTCTTGAGGCCACCGTTTGGATTATTTCCAACAACAAACATTTCAGTTCATGAATATTTGGACACTTAAAATATTATATAAACTTTAAATGCCCAAATGTAAATGGGATATGATTTAATTCAGTGACCCGAAGTTGTCCTAGAAAAATGTGAACCATTTTTGTCAGTGGCTCTAGACCAAGGAAAAGATGATGAACATTTTTGAAGGGCATTTCAGGTTCATTGAAAATGTATTTTAGTAACCCTAGTTGAATTAATTGGTGTTAGGGGTTTCTGCCATCCCCATTTCAACTTTCTGAGAAATTTAAATATGATGCAAACACTCTAATGCATGCACTGACTAGGGTTCTGACAACTCACCCCCACTCAGAAAAATCTCGTCCCGAGATTTAGGATCCGCCGAAAAGAAAGTGGGGTACTCAAGTCGAAGACGATCCTCCCTTTCCCAACTAGCTTCTTTCTCGGAATGGTGTGACCATTGAACCTTGATAAACTTGATGTTATGTCGTCGAGTGGTATGCTCGGCTTGATCAAGGATACGAATGGGACATTCCTGATATGTGAGAACATCTTGGATATCAAGCGTTTCGTGGTCCACTCCACGGATAGGATCCGAGAAGCAACGCCTGAGGTGGGAAACATGGAAGACATCATGAACTCTGGAAAGATGCGGAGGTAGTTCCAATTGGTAGGCAACTTCTCCTCGTTTGCAAGAATGTGAAAGGGACCAATGTAGCGAGGAGCCAATTTGCCCTTGATACCGAAATGATGGGCTCCCTTCAGAGGAGTAACCCGAAGGTAAGCATTCTCGTTGACTTCAAAAGTCATGACCTTATGTTTATGATCATACTGGATCTTTTGATGAGATTGGGTTGTTTTCAATTTCTTACGAACAATGCGAACTTGCTCTTCTGCTTCCTAGATCATATCCGGGCCAAAGAATTGTCTTTCCCCGGTTTCTGACTAGTTAAGAGGCGTTCGACACCTTCGTCCATAGAGAACTTCAAAAGGATCTTTGCCCAAGCTAGATTGCTAGCTATTGTTATAAGCAAATTTGGCAAATGGAAGGCATTTCTCCCAATCCATTTCGAATGATATAACACAAGCTCGGAGCATATCTTCTAGAATTTGATTGACGCGCTCTACTTGACAACTTGATTGAGGGTAGAAGGCGGTGCTAAAGGAGAGACAAGTTTCCATAGCATTTTGGGAACTTTCCCAAAATCGAGAGGTGAAGAGACTTCCATGATCTCAGTTAATCTCCAATGGAACACTATGAAGAGACACTATTCAAGAGATATACAAATAGGGATGAAAATGGAGTGGAAACTTTCCATTTTTCCGAAGGAAAAATGGAAACGGAGAGGAAATATGAAAACAGAAATGAAAATTTGCAAAACGGAAGTGAAAATAGAATTTTTTATGCGGAAACAAAAACAAAAACAGAATGGTGTTTCCCGGTGAAATTGATGTGGAAACGAAATTTTCTGTTTCCGTGAATATGGAATTTCCATTTTTACTATAGCCATCTCGCCGTTTTGTAGCCCAACCAAGATCATTTGAGGCCCAACCTCTACTACCGCACATGTACTCAACTTCCCAATACAAAATTGTCCATTACTAGTAGAGTACTACACTAATTTGCCGAAATAAACATATTAATTTGTACCCATGTTAACAATTCATTAAACTTATTTGTTTTTGTGTGTATTTCTCAATGATTCAAGGGGGTTTTATGTTACGGCCAACGACCACTTCTGTTTCTGTGTCCGCTCTATATTTGCTATGTGTCTGTTTTCGGTAGTATTTGTTTCCGTATTCATTTTCGTGGTTTTTGTATTTGTTTCCGCTTTTGCAAAAGAATATGAAAACAAATGTGGTAGCACTCAGTTCCGTCCGTTTTCGCTCCGTTTTCATCCCTATATACAAATCTGCTAGCTGGCTGGCAGTTATACTCTCTTGAATAGGTAGGAAATGGGCTACTTTGGAAAGACAATTGACGATGATGAAGATAGCATTATTCCCTCTCTTGGTCCTGGTAAAGCCGGTGATGAAATCTATACCGATTTTATCCCATTTCCGTTCAGCAATAGCGAAAGGTTGAAGGGTGCCAGCAGGCCCTTGATGCTCTGACTTAACACGATGTCAGACGTTATAACTAGCAATATATTGAGAAATTTCTCTCTTCATCCTAGTCCACCAAAACGTCTGGCGTAGGTCTTGATACATTTTAGTACTACCGGGATGAATGGTGAGAGGAGATTCATGAGCTTCCTTAAGGATCAATTGTTGTAGCTCTTGTTTCTTGGGAACCACTAAGTAGTTCTCGAAGAAGACAACACCTTGATCATTCACAGATAAACATTTAGCAGCTCCACTAGGAATGTTCTCCTTGATCCGAGATATTCCCCTATCATACTGCTGAGCGGTTATGATCTGATACGTAAGGGTAGGTTTCGGCACCAAGGTAGATAGGAATCCTTAAGGAACAATGTGAAGGTTAAGCTTCCGAAATTCCTCATGGAGAAGTGGTTGACTTTGTTGTAACATCAGGTTGTTACAATAAGATTTATGACTTAGCGTGTTAGCCATGACATTGGCTTTTCCCGGGGTGTAAGTTATTCCTAAGTCGTAATCTGTGATCAACTTGACCCAACGTATTTCCTGAGATTCTGATCCGGTTGGGTGAATATGTATTTTAGATTTTGGTGATCGGTGAAGATTTCACAACGATTACCGAGAAGGTAATGTCGCCAGGTTTTGAGTGCATGGACTACAGCTGCAAGCTCTAGATCATGTGTAGGTTAGTTTTCCTCGTGTGGATGCAGCTGTCATGAAGCATAGGCAATTACATGACGATCTTGTCGCGAGGCGTCGCAGTAGATAACAAAGTCCTTGGAGAAATCTGATGGTACCAGTACGGGAGTAGATGTCAGGTGTCTTTTCAGTTCCTGAAAACTTTACTCACACTGTGGGGTCCACTCAAACTTTTTATCTTTCTTGAGGAGTTCAGTTAGAGGTTTAGCAACCTTGGAGAAGTTCTCGACAAAGCGGTGGCAGTAGCTCGCTAAGCCAAGGAAACTCCTAACCTGCTTGACCGATTCGGGTGGAGTCCAATTAAGAATGGCCTGAACTCACTCGGGATTGACATCAATACCCTTACCAGAGATTACATGGCCTAGGTAGGTCACTTCTGGCAACAAAAATTCACATTTAGAGAATTTGGCATAAAGGCGATGCTCTCGAAGTTTCGTCAATACCAGCCTTAGATGCTCGGCATGTTCTTCCTCATTCTTGGAGTAGATGAGTATATCATCGAGGTATACCACGACGAATTTATCCAAATACTCCATGAAGACCAAGTTCATTAACCGAGAGAAGGTGGCTGGGGCATTGGTTAAACCGAAGGACATGACGGTGTACTCGTATTGGCCATAATGAGTAACAAAGGCCGTTTTGGGAATGTCCCTGTTCTTGATTTTGATTTGATGGTAGCCCAACCTCAAATCCATCTTGGAAAAGACTGAGGATCCAGCAAGCTGGTCATATAGATCATTGATCCTGGGGAGCGGATACTTGTTCTTTATGGTGACCAAGTTGACGGGTCGATATTCTACAACCATCCGATCCATGCCATCCTTCTTCTTGACGAAGAGGATGGGACAAGCCCATGGAGAAGAACTAGGACAGATGAAACCCTTTTTCAAGGACTCATCGAGTTGTTTCTTGAGTTCAGCTAGTTCTAGGGGTGCCATCTTATAGGGTCTCCTACAGATTGGAACAGTTCCTGGAACAAGACCTATCACGAACTCGACATCCCTGTCAAGTGGAACACCTTGCAGTTCTTCTAGAAATGTCGTGGAATTATCACATCAGATGTCCTAGTGTGAGGAATTCGTCGTGGAGCCATTGCAACGAGATTAGCTTAAAGGGGTTAAACCGGACAAAGGACACGGGGAATTTATACTGGTTCAGCCCATGCGGTGAAGGTAAAAGCCTACGATCCAGTTGTGGTGGAATTGATAGGGTCTCGACGATCAGGGAGCGAATCCACTTTACCTGGCTCTCGAGTTGTTGTTTCTTGTCCCTGAACCGCCAGCGGGTTGTCCCTTTATATACACAGGTTGATGCCCGGCGGTTTACAAAATCCTGACGCTAGCTCATACACATGTCCGGCTCGGTTTCTATCCTTTCCTATCTTACAATATAAGTTACATAGTATTTGTCAGTTTACATCTACGGTCCCTAATCCGCCTTTGGGCCCTGGGCCTCTAAGCCTCTTAAGTAAAGCGCCACACTCCTTGTCTTCATGGGCTTGAGTATGAACGAGTCATTACAGGTATAACCCGACCCCTCCTGGGCGGTTTATACTCGGTAGTTATATCCCCAACATTAGGCCCCAGATTGATTTGACCTATTCATGTCAATCTTCCAGACTTAAGAATATTCCTTCTTGAACATCTTCATGTGAACCTTGTAAACTGCCATGCCGTCATATTCCCAGATTGTAATAAACTGCCATGACGTCAACTGCTTATTAAAACCGCATATACTTCCCTTTTATTAACGAGCCTCCGAAAATCGAGGCAACAACTCTGTCACATATCCATTTTTTGGGCTCCTCGATTCCCGCACCTATCGCTTATCCTTTCATCTTATAAATAGGGCCGAGGGTCCCTTTCCTTTTCTCCCCTTGCCTCTTCGTCTTTCTTCCACCTCGCGTCGCCTCAGTGCTCGAGCACAGCCGCCGCCGTCGACCTTTGCCTCTGCCCCAACAACGGCCGCTGCATCAACCTGATTCGATGAGATTCTCGTCTGCACGCCTCCGTGTTCAACAGCCCTGGTGAATCCTTCTTTGCTCTTCCTGTTGGGTTTCGTAGTAATTTCAAAAAATTTCCTACGCGCACACAGGATCATGTGATGCATAGCAACGAGAGGAGAGTGTTGTCTACGTACCCAACGCAGACCGACTGCGGAAGCGATGACACGACGTAGAGGAAGTAGTCGTACGTCTTCACGATCCAACCGATCAAGCACCGAAACTACGGCACCTCCGAGTTCGAGCACACGTTCAGCTCGATGACGATCCCCGGACTCCGATCCAGCAAAGTGTCGGGGAAGAGTTTCGTCAGCACGACGGCGTGGTGACGATCTTGATGAACTACAGCAGCAGGGCTTCGCCTAAACTCCGCTACAGTATTATCGAGGAATATGGTGGCAGGGGGCACCGCACACGGCTAAGGAATCGATCACGTGGATCAACTTGTGTCAACTTGTGTGTTTAGAGGTGCCCCTGCCTCAGTATATAAAGGAGGAGAGGAGGGGAGGCTGGCCGGCCAAGGGGGGGAGGCACAGGAGAGTCCTACTCCTTCTGGGAGTAGGATTCCCCCTCCAATCCTAGTCCAACTAGGATTCCTCGGAGGGGAAAAAAGGAGGAGGGGGCCGGCCACCTCTCCTAGTCCTAATAGGACTAGGGGAAGGGGGGGCGCAGCCCATCTAGGGCAGCCCCTTCTCTTTTCCACTAAGGCCCATGATGGCCCACATGGCTCCCGGGGGGTTCCGGTAACCTCCCGGTAACCCGGTAAAATCCCGATTTCACCCGGAACACTTCCGATGTCCAAACATAGGCTTTCAATATATCAATCTTTATGTCCCGACCATTTCGAGACTCCTCGTCATGTCCGTGATCACATCCGGGACTCCGAACAACCTTCGGTACATCAAAATGCATAAACTCATAATATAACTGTCATCGTAACCTTAAGCGTGCGGACCCTACGGGTTCGAGAACAATGTAGACATGACCGAGACACGTCTCTGGTCAATAACCAATAGCGGGACCTGGATGCCCATATTGGCTCCTACATATTCTACGAAGATCTTTTATCGGTCAGACCGCATAACAACATACGTTGTTCCCTTTGTCATCGGTATGTTACTTGCCCGAGATTCGATCGTCGGTATCCAATACCTAGTTCAATCTCGTTACCGGCAAGTCTCTTTACTCGTTCCGTAATACATCATCTCACAACTAACATATTAGTTGCAGTGCTTGCAAGGCTTATGTGATGTGCATTACCGAGAGGGCCCAGAGATACCTCTCCGACAATCGGAGTGACAAATCCTAATCTCGAAATACGCCAACCCAACATCTACCTTTGGAGACACCTGTAATGCTCCTTTATAATCACCCAGTTACATTGTGACGTTTGGTAGCACCCAAAGTGTTCCTCCGGCAAACGGGAGTTGCATAATCTCATAGTCATAGGAACATGTATAAGTCATGAAGAAAGCAATAGCAACATACTAAACGATCAGGTGCTAAGCTAATGGAATGGGTCATGTCAATCAGATCATTCAACTAATGATGTGACCTCGTTAATCAAATAACAACTCATTGTTCATGGTCAGGAAACATAACCATCTTTGATTAACGAGCTAGTCAAGTAGAGGCATACTAGTGACACTCTGTTTGTCTATGTATTCACACATGTATTATGTTTCCGGTTAATACAATTCTAGCATGAATAATAAACATTTATCATGATATAAGGAAATAAATAATAACTTTATTATTGCCACTAGGCCATATTTCCTTCAGTCTCCCACTTGCACTAGAGTCAATAATCTAGTTCACATCGCCATGTGATTTAACAGCAATAGTTCACATCACCATGTGATTAACACCCATAGTTCACATCGCGATGTGACCAACACCCAAAGGGTTTACTAGATTCAGTAATCTAGTTCACATTGCTATGTGATTAACACTAAGGTGTGATCATGTTTTGCTTGTGAGATAATCTTAGTCAACGGGTCTGCCACATTCAGATCCTCATGTATTTCGCAAATTTCTATGTCAACAATGCTCTGCATGGAGCTACTCTAGCTAATTGCTCCCACTTTCAATATGTATCTAGATCGAGACTTAGAGTCATCTAGATTAGTGTCAAACTTGCATCGGCGTAACCCTTTACGACGAACCTTTTTCCATAATCGAGAAACATATCCTTATTCCACTAAGGACAATTTTGACCGCTCTCCAGTGATCTACTCCTAGATCACTATTGTACTCCCTTGCCAAACTCAGTGGTATGGCATACAATAGATCTGGTATACAGCATGGCATACTTTATAGAACCTATGACTGAGGCATAGGGAATGACTTTCATTCTCTTTCTATTTTCTGCCGTGGTCGGGCTTTGAGTCTTACTCAACTTTACACCTTGCAACACAGGCAAGAACTCCTTCTTTGACTGTTCCATTTTGAACTATTTCAAAAATTTATCAAGGTATGTATTCATTGAAAAATCTTATCAAGCGTCTTCATCTATCTATATAGATCTTGATGCTCAATGTGTAAGCAGCTTCACCAAGGTCTTTCTTTGAAAAACTTTTATTCAAGTATCCTTTCATGCTTTGCAGAATAATTCTACATTATTTCCGATCAACAATATGTCATTCACATATACTTATCAGAAATGTTGTAGTGCTCCCACTCACTTTCTTGTAAATACAGGCTTCACTGTAAGTCTGTACAAAAACTATATGCTTTGATCAACTTATCAAAGCGTATATTCCAACTCCGAGATTCTTGCACCAGTCCATAAATGGATCGCTGGAGCTTGCACACTTTGTTAGCTCCCTTTGGATCAACAAAACCTTCCGGTTGCATCATATACAACTCTTCTTCCAGAAATCCATTCAGGAATGCAGTTTTGACATCCATCTGCCAAATTTCATAATCATAAAATGCGGCAATTGCTAACATGATTCGGACGGACTTAAGCATCGCTACGGGTGAGAAGGTCTCATCGTAGTCAATTCCTTGAACTTGCCGAAAACCTTTTGCGACAAGTCGAGCTTTGTAGACAGTAACATTACCATCAGCATCAGTCTTCTTCTTAAAAATCCATTTATTCTCAATTGCTTGCCGATCATCGGGCAAGTCAACCAAAGTCCATACTTTGTTCTCATACATGGATCCCATCTCAGATTTCATGGCTTCAAGCCACTTTATGGAATCTGGGCTCACCATCGCTTCTTCATAGTTCGTAGGTTCATCATGATCTAGTAGCATGACCTCCAGAACAGGATTACCGAACCACTCTGGTGCGGATCTTACTCTGGTTGATCTACGCGGTTCAGTAGTATCTTGATCTGAAGTTTCATGATCATTATCATTGGCTTCCTCACTAACTGGTGTAGGTGTCACTGAAACAGTTTTCTGTGATGAACTACTTTCCAGTAAGGGAGCAGGTACAGTTACCTCGTCAAGTTCTACTTTCCTCCCACTCACTTCTTTCGAGAGAAACTCCTTCTCTAGAAATGATCCATTCTTAGCAACGAATGTTTTGCCTTCGGATCTGTGATAGAAGGTGTACCCAACAGTTTCCTTTGGGTATTCTATGAAGACGCACTTCTCCGATTTGGGTTCGAGCTTTATCAGGATGAAACTTTTTCACATAAGCATCGCAGCCCCAAACTTTAAGAAACAACAGCTTAGGTTTACTGCTAAACCATAGTTCATACAGTGTCGTCTCAACGGATTTAGATGGTGCCCTATTTTAAAACGTGAATGCAGCTGTCTCTAATGCATAACCCCAAAACGATAGTGGTAAAGAGATATCATAGATCGCACCATATCAAATAAAGTGCGGTTACGACGTTCGGACACACCATAACGATGTGGTGTTCCAGGTGGCGTGAGCTGTGAAACTATTCCACATTGTTTTAATTGAAGACCAAACTCGTAACTCAAATATTTGTCTCCGCGATCAGATCGCAGAAACTTTATTTTCTTGTTACGATGATTTTTCCACTTCACTCTGAAATTCTTTGAACCTTTCAACTATTTCAGACTTATGTTTCATCAAGTAGATATACCCATATCTGCTCAAATCATCTTGTGAAGGTCAGAAAACAACGATGCTTGCCACGAGCATCAGCACTCATTGGATCGCATACATCGGTATGTATTATTTCCAATAAGTCAGTAGCTCGTTCCATTGTTCCGGAGAACGGAGTTTTAGTCATCTTGCCCAAAAGGCACAGTTCGCAAGCATCAAGTGATTCATAATCAAGTGATTCCAAGATTCCATCAGTATGGAGTTTCTTCATGCGCTTTACACCAATATGACCTAAACGGCAGTGCTACAAACAAGTTGCACTTATCATTATTAACTTTGCATCTTTTGGTTTCAATATTATGATTATGTGTATCACTATGATCGAGATCCAACAAACTATTTTCATTGGGTGTGTAACCATATAAGGTTCTATTCATGTAAACAGAACAACAATTTATTCTCTTACTTAAATGAATAATCGTATTACAATAAACATGATCAAATCATATTCATGCTCAACGCAAACACCAAATAACACTTATTTAGGTTCAACACTAATCCCGAAAGTATAGGGAGTGTGTGATGATGATCATATCAATCTTGGAACCACTTCCAACACACATCGTCACTTCACCCTTAACTAGTCTCTGTTTATTCTGCAACTCCCGTTTCGAGTTACTAATCTTAGCAACTGAACTAGTATCAAATACTGAGGGTTTGCGATAAACACTAGTAAAGTACACATCAATAACATGTATATCAAATATACTTATGTTCACTTTGCCATCCTTCTTATCCGCCAATCACTTGGGGTAGATCCGCTTCCAGTGACCAGTCCCTTTGCAGTAGAAACACTTAGTCTCAGGCTTAGGATCAGACTTGGGCTTCTTCACTTGAGCAGCAACTTGCTTGCTGTTCTTCTTGAAGTTCCCCTTTTTTTTCCTTTGCCCTTTTTCTTGAAACTAGTGGTCTTGTTAACCATCAACACTTGATGCTTTTCTTGATTTCTACCTTTCGTCAATTTCCGCATTACGAAGAGCTTGGGAATCGTTTCCGTTATCCCTTGCATGTCATAGTTCATCACGAAGTTCTACTAACTTGGTGATGGTGACTAGAGAATTCTGTCAATCACTATCTTATCTGGAAGATTAACTCCCACTTGATTCAAGCGATTGTAGTACTCAGACAATCTGAGCACATGCTCACTAGTTGAGCGATTCTCCTCCATCTTTTAGCTATAGAACTTGTTGGAGACTTCATATCTCTCAACTCGGGTATTTGCTTGAAATATTAGCTTCAACTCCTGGAACATCTCATATGGTCCATGACATTCAAAACGTCTTTGAAGTCCCGATTCTAAGCCGTTAAGCATGGTGCACTTAAACTATCAAGTAGTCATCATATTGAGCTAGCCAAACGTTCATAACGTCTGCATTTGCTCCTGCAATAGGTTCGTCACCTAGCGGTGCATTAAGGACATAATTCTTCTGTGCAGCAATGAGGATTTAACCTCAGATCACGGATCAAATCCGCAACATTGCTACTAACATTTTTCAACACAATTTTCTCTAGGAACATATCAAAATAAACACAGGGAAGCAACAACGCGAGCTATTGATCTACAACATGATTTGCAAAATACTACCAGGACTAAGTTCATGATAAATTTAAGTTCAATTTAATCATATTACTTAAGAACTCCCACTTAGATAGACATCCCTCTAATCCTCTAAGTGATCACGTGATCCAAATCAACTAAACCATGTCCGATCATCACGTGAGATGGAGTAGTTTTCAATGGTGAACATCGTTATGTTGATCATATCTACTATATGATTCACGCTCGACCTTTCGGTCTCCGTGTTCCGAGGCCATATCTGCATATGCTAGGCTCGTCAAGTTTAACCTGAGTATTCTGCGTGTGCAAAAACTGGCTTGCACCCGTTGTAGATGGACGTAGAGCTTATCACACCCGATCATCACGTGGTGTCTGGGCACGACGAACTTTGGCAACGGTGCATACTCAGGGAGAACACTTCTTGATAATTTAGTGAGAGATCATCTTATAATGCTACCGTCAATCAAAGCAAGATAAGATGCATAAAAAGATAAACATCACATGCAATCAATATAAGTGATATGATATGGCCATCATCATCTTGTGCTTGTGATCTCCATCTCCGAAGCACCATCATGATCACCATCGTCACCGGCGCGACACCTTGATCTCCATCGTAGCATCGTTGTCGTCTCGCCAATCTTATCCTTCCACGACTATCACTACCGTTTAGTAATAAAGTAAAGCATTACATCGCGATTGCATTGCATATAATAAAGCGACAACCATATGGCTCCTGCCAGTTGCCGATAACTTGTTTACAAAACATGATCATCTCATACAATAAAATTCAGCATCATGCCTTGACCATATCACATCACAACATGCCCTGCAAAAACAAGTTAGACGTCCTCTACTTTGTTGTTGCATGTTTTTACGTGGCTGCTACGGGCTTAAGTAAGAACCAATCTCACCTACGCATCAAAACCACAACGATAGTTTGTCAAATAGACTCCGTTTTAACCTTCGCAAGGACCGGGCGTAGCCATACTTGGTTCAACTAAAGTTGGAGAGGCAGTCGCCCGCAAGCCATCTCTGTGCAAAGCACGTCGAGGGAACCGGTCTCGCGTAAGCGTACGCGTAAGTTTGGTCCGGGTCGTCTCGTCCAACAATACCGCCGAACCAAAGTATGACATGCTGGTAGGCAGTATGACTTGTATCGTCCACAACTTACTTGTGTTCTACTCGTGCATATAACATCAACATCAATAACCTAGGCTCGGATGCCACTGTTGGGTTTCGTAGTAATTTCAAAAATTTTCCTACGCGCACACAGGATCATGTGATGCATAGCAACGAGAGGAGAGTGTTGTCTACGTACCCAACGCAGACCGACTGCGAAAGCGATGACACGACGTAGAGGAAGTAGTCGTACGTCTTCACGATCCAACCGATCAAGCACCGAAACTACGGCACCTCCGAGTTCGAGCACACGTTCAGCTCGATGACGATCCCCGGACTCCGATCCAGCAAAGTGTCGGGGAAGAGTTTCGTCAGCACGACGGCGTGGTGACGATCTTGATGAACTACAGCAGCAGGGCTTCGCCTAAACTCCGCTACAGTATTATCAAGGAATATGGTGGCAGGGGGCACCGCACACGGCTAAGGAATCGATCACGTGGATCAACTTGTGTCAACTTGTGTGTTTAGAGGTGCCCCTGCCTCAGTATATAAAGGAGGAGAGGAGGGGAGGCTGGCCGGCCAAGGGGGGGAGGCGCAGGAGAGTCCTACTCCTTCTGGGAGTAGGATTCCCCCTCCAATCCTAGTTCAACTAGGATTCCTCGGAGGGGAAAAAAGGAGGAGGGGGCCGGCCACTTCTCCTAGTCCTAATAGGACTAGGGGAAGGGGGGGGGCGCAGCCCATCTAGGGCAGCCCCTTCTCTTTTCCACTAAGGCCCATGATGGCCCACATGGCTCCCGGGGGGTTCCGGTAACCTCCCGGTAACCCAGTAAAATCCCGATTTCACCCGGAACACTTCCGATGTCCAAACATAGGCTTCCAATATATCAATCTTTATGTCTCGACCATTTCGAGACTCCTCGTCATGTCCGTGATCACATCCGGGACTCCGAACAACCTTCGGTACATCAAAATGCATAAACTCATAATATAACTGTCATCGTAACCTTAAGCGTGCGGACCCTACGGGTTCGAGAACAATGTAGACATGACCGAGACACGTCTCTGGTCAATAACCAATAGCGGGACCTGGATGCCCATATTGGCTCCTACATATTCTACGAAGATCTTTTATCGGTCAGACCGCATAACAACATACGTTGTTCCCTTTGTCATCGGTATGTTACTTGCCCGAGATTCGATCGTCGGTATCCAATACCTAGTTCAATCTCGTTACCGGCAAGTCTCTTTACTCGTTCCGTAATACATCATCTCACAACTAACATATTAGTTGCAGTGCTTGCAAGGCTTATGTGATGTGCATTACCGAGAGGTCCCAGAGATACCTCTCCGACAATCGGAGTGACAAATCCTAATCTCGAAATACGCCAACCCAACATCTACCTTTGGAGACACCTGTAATGCTCCTTTATAATCACCCAGTTACGTTGTGACGTTTGGTAGCACCCAAAGTGTTCCTCCGGCAAACGGGAGTTGCATAATATCATAGTCATAGGAACATGTATAAGTCATGAAGAAAGCAATAGCAACATACTAAACGATCAGGTGCTAAGCTAATGGAATGGGTCATGTCAATCAGATCATTCAACTAATGATGTGACCTCGTTAATCAAATAACAACTCATTGTTCATGGTCAGGAAACATAACCATCTTTGATTAACGAGCTAGTCAAGTAGAGGCATACTAGTGACACTCTGTTTGTCTATGTATTCACACATGTATTATGTTTCCGGTTAATACAATTCTAGCATGAATAATAAACATTTATCATGATATAAGGAAATAAATAATAACTTTATTATTGCCTCTAGGGCATATTTCCTTCACTTCCCATAGATCCCGTTAGGGTTTTCCACGAGTTCATCGAAGCTCAGTGCTGTTCTTCCATGTTCTTCTCCATAGCGTAAATGGCGAGTTCAATCTGATATTTTTCTGTGTAGTTGTAGTTTTAATCCCCTTTTCCATCATTAGCGCATCCTCTTTGTATAGAAAAATCTCAACTGGATCTGATGAACTGCTTAACCACCTATATCTTAGGTCTGAATATATTTTGATTTGCTGACACGCTGCAGATCTGAAATTATCATATCAATCTGTGAAACTTGTTTTTCATCACTTCAGATCTGTACTTTACACCCTAGTATAGGCGGTTTAACCTTTAGAAAATGATAACCTGCCAGGTACCATTAGCCCTCTCTTAAACCGCCGATTCGCCTTTAATGTCAGAATCCGGTTTAACATATACATATGTTTCAGTGTCTTCTCCCTCCGTCCTTGCGCTGGTTTATACGTGTCAGTCATGAATCTTAAACCGGCATTGATCCTCTTTTCCACCTTTTCGTTGAAATGGCCAAACAGTTCTATGCATGCAATTGGGTCCCTTCCCGAGTTACTGAAGAACAATTAAATGGGTTCGTTGCCACTACATTTTAGCGAAGAAGGAAGTCATACACTGGAGAGTTCCCGGTCCAGAAAATCCTCCTAGACCCAAAAATGGAGAGGTGGTTGTGTTTGTTGACCATCTGCGAGGGTTTAGCCCGTCCAGTTCAAAATTCTTTTGTGATGTGCTTGCTAGCTTTCAACTCCACCCTCAAGATATTGGGCCTAACTCCATGTCCAATATTTGTAACTTTCAAGTTTTTTGTGAGGCTTATCTGCAAGAAGAACCCATTGTTGAGCTATTCAGAGACTATTTCTATTTGAACCACCGTACTTAGTTCACAGATGGTCCCAACACTGTGCTGGGCGGGGTTTCAATTCAGAAGAGGAAAGATGTCAGCTTCCCTCACACCAAGCATCATAGTCATCCCAAGGACTGGAATCAGACTTGGTTTTACTGCCGTGATACATCTCCACCTGATGAGAACCCTCTGCCGGGTTACCGTGCTCACCGACTTACCAACACTCATCCATTTCCCCAGCGGCTAACTGCTAAGGAACGATCAAAATACGCCCCTCAGCTATCAAAACTCAGAGCTTTTGTTGCAAACGGATTGACAGGCATTGACTTTGTTTGATGCTGGGTTTCTTGGAGCATTATGCCTTTACGCCGGCACCCCGGTTTAATGTGTGAGTACATAGGGGATTTAAAAGACCCTCACTGTCATATTGACATCCAGCTCACCGATGATGAAGTCACTGAATCTGTCAAGAAAATGCTTGATGAATCGGTGGCTGTATGCAGCAAAGTAGGGCTCAGTCCCTTATGTGTTTGCAACAAATCGCCAGCTGTAAGAATTGCATCACTATTTTTAATCCGTCCTCCTGTAAACACTTCTATTATAACCCTTACTTATCTTTGCATGGCGATGATCCATTTTGGAAGCGGAAACCGCATGACAAACCGGCGAAGCCGCATGATAAACCTGTGAGAGCGCCTCGCATTGAGACCAAAGTTACAAAGAGACCTGCAAAGAAGAAAACTACCGACTCCCCTGACCTGCCAAATGAGGAAGAACTTGATGATCTGGAATCAGAGGTAGACCTTGACTCTCTTGGTTCTTTTTTCATACACCTCATTGACAATGATCATTATCAGGATGACGCGGAAGCTAGCCGCGCTGGTGATGTAGAGGTAACTATTCTTTCTTCCGACTCAGATCCTGTGCCAACACCAAAAATCCGTCAAGCAGTCCGGAAAGTAAAATTTTCACGCCCTCTTGCTTTTTCAAGGACGTACTTTCTTTTGAAGACACAACAGCATGAAGCTCGCTGCACAACCTGGCATAGCGGCCAAGTGGTGACCTTCTCCGGTTTACCGAACTCTCCGGTTCGTAAACGCTGCCAAGAGGTTTCTTATACTCCTGACACACTTTGTCCTAAAGCGGGTTACTTCCGATATCCTCTTAATCCGTCTGACTCAAATTATCAGGGAACCTCCCATTCATCATCCGGCGAGTCATCGGCCAAACAACTCCCTCCCCTCAAAACTGTTCCTGGGTAAGCATATTGCACTTAACCCTTTATGCCTTGTATTTGTTTATTATACTAACTTTTGTGTCTGTTCTTTTCAGTGCCAAAGCCAGACTTAGCAAGAAAGCCAAGTTGGATAAACCGACCGATGATAATCAGGTCACTGAACCGGAGAAGACCCTAGAGACCTTTGATCCGAATGCTAATACCATCCTGGATGATCCGGTACCTCTGGTTCAGGAAACTTTTGTTGAACCGGTAGAGATAAATTCGATGAGCCAGTCTGTTGATCCGCCAAGCCCATCTGCTCATCCACCAAGCCCAGCAAAAACAACTGATAAACCACCAAGCCCAGACAAAACTACTGATGACACCACGGATGGTATTATGATTACCGGTGTTGGTCATACTGCTCCTGGCAATCCTGTTGCTTTATCAAAGCATAGTGCCAGGGAAGAGTTTTCTGCTATGGACAAGGGCAAGTGGAAAAGAGACTTATCAAGCTATGCCCATCTCAATGCTCAGGACATTCATTCTGGATATTTAAACTGCCTGTACACAAGCCACGACTATGAAGCCGGTTTAGTAGGTCTAATGAAGGAGCGATATGAGGTAAATATCAATTACTTTGCACAAGTTCTTTTTCCTTAGAATCAGCTTAAATTATCCACTCCAGTAGCCCCCAAGTGCCGGTTCCTAATATTAATGCGAACCGGGACTTGTTGTAGAATAATATTTAATTTTTCTTGTGTAGCCCCCAGGGGCCGGTTTATACCTTTAGGATGAACTGGTACATCTCTGTCATGCAGCTTCCAAAACTCTTGATAATCATCATTGTAATCCGTCTGAATAGGAAAAAAAATCCATAACTTGAACTTGAGCAAATATGCATTAGCCCCCAAGTGCCAAGTGTATAACTTGTTATGTGCTTGGGACTTTAAAATGACAGTTGACAAGAAGCAATATGCATTAGCCCCCAAGTGCCAAGTGCATAACTTGTTATGTGCTTGGGACTTCAAATATGTACTATCAGCTCAGTAAATGTCTCTTGCAGGCTGATCTGAACAAAAAGGAATCACAACTCACCGATCTTCAAGAAAATATCAAGTCCCAGCAAGCAGAAACTTCTAAGGCTAAAGAAGAACTGACCGACACTTTAACATCCATGGAACAATTGAAGGATAGCTTTAAAGGCGAACGGGCAGACTGGGAGGCTGAAAAAGCAACTTTGCTAAAGCGGGCAGAGGATGCTGAAGCAGCCCTTCATACGGTAACAGAAGAGCTGACTGGCTTGAAGAGGCAGACCAATGCTATGACTTCTGCTGTCTTCGATAAGTAACCTCTTCATAAACTTTAAATAAGTAATATCCATGAACCTGTCGGTTTAATAATATTCTGACCATTGCAGGTAGCCGTGTTACTCATCTTGGCTCGGATATGTGCAAAAAACTGAAAGCTGCCTATACATTGATAGAGCAACTATATACCGGCGTTCAACGGGTCCTCTGCACAGCTTCACATAATAAACCGCCCCCAATGTTAATCAAGGACACATTGGAAAAGTTATCCATGATGCCTGCCCAGCTTGAGGATTTGAAGAAATCAGCTGCAAGGGCTGGTGCTCTGACTGCATTGACTCGGGCCAAGGCCTGGATATCTGATCTTGATCCAGAAGACATTGGAAATGGCTATCCAATCCAAAAAGAGGATGGGTCAGATTTTGATAATGATGACATCAGGGCCATAACGAGGGAAATGCGTCCACTGGCCAGCAAACTTGCTGAAGACACTAACTTGTCATTTTACCAGACGATTTATGATGCCAACAACAAACGGGTTAACACACCGACTCATGATGTGCAAAATCTTATCCCGCCAATCCGTAAGCATACTTACGCCCCTGAACCATCGACCCTTATAAGCGATGAAGATGTCTTCCGTGCCTTAACTGTGATTGACTGGGCAACCATTGACTTCCAGCCACTGGCTGGAGAGGAGGAGGGTGAACCGGCGCAGGATGATCCACAGCCTTCAAGTTAGCCTGGTGAAGAATCATGAACCGACGGCCGGTTTAGCTTCTGCACACTGTCATCCGTGTGATAAACAATTATTCTTTTGGGCCGTCAAAGCGCCTTATAACAGGCTAGTTTAAACACTTGGTCTGCTATGCCGTCGTGCATATTTACTTTGCACAATGCTGTTAATCCGTCATGATTATGCTATGTCTGCTTATGATCCTTAGCAGCTTTATGCAATCCTGTTTCTGCATATAATAAACTTAAAATTGTCCTGGCGGTTTACCGCCGGATGGGTCATAACACCCAATATAAAGCCAGGGTTTATAACCAAGGCTGTATTTCCAAGAATAATTAAATATGAAATACATCATACCTGTGACATTGAATCACATCATTGATTTATCAACTTTGTTGTAGTAAGGGTGATAACCCAAATATTGAGTGCTGATAATTCCCATCATGCTTTGCTAGTTTATAATGAAGCCATACCGGGTTATAATAAACATCGGATGATCATATTGGCGACTTATAGTCAAAGCCAGACCGGGTTAACAAGCGCCGGATTATAATTGATCGTGTACTGACAACTTATAGTTGAAAGCGAAGCCGGGTCAATTGACACTGATCATCTTTGTAAGTTTGTACGTGGCAACTCAAAAGTCAGACCGGTTTAGCACTGGATTTAATACAAACCTTATCGAAATAAACATTGGAAAGAAACATTTGCAAAGAAAATATCCAAAAAGGCGAGGCTTTTCACGGGCTACCAGGCCACTGCGTTAAACCATTTTACAAAGCCTTATAAGATGGACCTCACATTAACCAATCGTCAATTTAACTATGACAAGTTTAGGGTCTTTATAAGATTGACTGTCAAACGCTCGACGGGTCTTACCAGGATTACCTGGACAGAGTGACTTACTTAAAAAGGCAGGATAACCCGGGGTTTTAGGTGAATACACCTGGCTTCCAAGCCTGGCTTTTATAGCCTATTGCAAGGTTGTAGACTCTTTGTTCTTGTAGAAGCAAAGAGCCCCCAAGCAATATTTAGAGTTGTGCTCAGTGGGCGCGTATGTTTGAGTTGCGCTTTGCAATAAACTCTCTTTGGCTCCTTATGATATTGGGTATGAATCCACCAAGCTCCCTCCTTTTTTTGTAGCTTTATATGCGGGATTAATGGACAAACAGAACTCCGCTTTATAAGCAGAAGCCCCCCTGTAACCAAGAAATTTTTTAAAGACGAACGGCAGAGGCCCCGCTTTAGCAAGGGTGCCGGTTTATTATATTGATCATAATATATACATTGTCAAGAATATATACATAATAGGAGACTATGGCTCAGGTGTAGTAAGGCCAAAGATGAGCAATATTCCACGGCCGGCGGGTCTCCTCCTCCGACTTGTGTGAGTCTTTGTGCTCTCGAACATCGATAAGGTAGTATGACCCGTTATTCAGATTCTTGCTGACTACAGAAGGCCTTTCCCAAGGTGGGATACCCTATGCATATCGGTCTGATCTTGTATAAGCTGGAGCACTAAGTCGCCTTCTTGAAAAGCTCTGGTTTTAACCCGGCGGCTGTGATAACGCCACAGATCTTGCTAATAAATCGCCGAACGAGCTGCCTCTATATCCCATTTTTCATCTAACAGGTCCAATGCATCCTGGCGTGCTTGTTCGTTGTCCGCTTCGACATAAGCTGCCACCCGAGGCGATTCATGGCGAATGTCACTTGGGAGGACTGCTTCTTCTCCATAAACCATGAAGAAGGGCGTATAACCCATAGATCTATTGGGGTGGTATTAATGCTCCACAATACAGAAGGCAACTCTTCCACCCAACAACACGGCGTCCTCTGCAAAGGGACCATAAGTCAGGGCTTGATGCCTTTCAGGATTTCTTGATTAGCTCTCTCCGCTTGACCATTAGACTAGAGGTGAGCCACTGATGACACATCAAGCCGGATGTGCTCACGTTGACAGAACTCTTCCATAGCACCCTTGGAGAGGTTTGTGCCATTATCTGTTATGATGTTGTGTGGAAAACCAAAGCGGAAAATCACCTTCTTCATGAATTGAACCGCCGTGGCTGCATCACACTTGCTGACTGGCTCTGCTTCCACCCACTTAGTGAACTTATCAACCGCCACCAGAAGGTGGGTCTTCTTATCCTTGGACCTCTTAGAAGGCCCAACCATATCCAGCCCCCAAGTTGCAAACGGCCAGGTGATTGGAATCATCCTCAACTCCTGAGCCGGAACATGGGCTAGGCGTGAAAACTTCTGACAACCATCACACTTCCTGACTAAATCCTCAGCATCAGCATGAGCCGTTAGCGAGTAAAAACTATGTCGGAAAGCTTTAGCCACAAGGGATTTTGAACCGACATGATGACCACAATCCCCTTCATGGATTTTGCGCAAAATCTCACAGCCTTCTTCATGAGAAACGCAGCGTTGAAACGCCCCCGAGACACTGCAGTCATGTAACTCGCCATTGACAATAGTCATAGACTTGGACCGCCGGATTATCTGTCTGGCCAAAACTTTGTCCTCGGGTGTCACGCCCAAGATGCGACTCTATCCTAAAGAAACTTGAAGGTCTCACCAAGGATAGAAGAGCATCTTGAAGACGCTTTTGCAAGGTGGATATCATTACATCAACATTACATAATAGTGGGGATACATAAAAATGGCATACAACGCCACACAAATACAACATCATCTTACATAAGAGCACCATCCGACTATGGATGAAACACAAGCAGAAACTCAAATGACATCCACCCTGCTAACCCAGGCTGCTGACCTGGAACCTATCCCCTGATCGAAGAAGAAGCAGAAGAAGAACTCCAAAACAAGCAAACATCGCTCTCGCGTCATGATGATCGCATAACCTGTACCTGCAACTGTTGTTGTAGTAATCTGTGAGCCATGAGGACTCAGCTATCCCATTACCATGGGTATATGGACTAGCAAAGCTTAATGGGAAAGGAAGGGATAAAGTGGTGAGGTTGCAACAGCGACTAAGCATATATGGTGGCTAACATACGCAAATAAGAGCGAGAAGAGGGCAAACGGAACGGTCGTGAAGCTAGCAATGATCAAGAGGTGATCCTGAACGCCTACTTACATCAAACATAACCCAAAACCGTGTTCACTTTCCAGACTCCGCCGAAAAGAGACCATCACGACTACACACATGGTTGATGCATTTTAATTCGAATATGGTGTCAAATTATCTACAACCGGACATTAACAAATTCCCATCTGCCACATAACCACGGGCACGGCTCTCGAAAGTTTATACCCTACAGGGGTGTCCCAACTTAGCCCATCACAAGCTCTCACGGTCAACAAAGGATATTCCTTCTCCCAGGAAGACCTGATCAGTCTCGGAATCCCGGTTTACAAGACATTTCAACAATGGTAAAACAAGACCAGCAAGACCGCCCGATGTGTCAACAATCCCGATAGGAGACACACGTATCTTGTTCTCATGACACACTGAATAAGCTAAGCGTACAGGTACTGACGTAACCCAAGTTGCCAAGGGATGCTCCTGCACGGTGCTCTAGTTTGGACCAACACTTAGACAAGCATTGGCCCGGGGGGGCTAAAATAAGATGACCCTCGGGTTAATTACTCCCAAGGGAAAGGTATAGGTGGTAGGCAAATGGTAAAACCAATGTTGGGTATAGGTGGTAGGCAAATGGTAAAACCAATGTTGGGCCTTGCTGGAGGAGTTTTATTCAAGGCGAACTGTCAAGGGGGTCCCATAAATCACCCAACCGCGTTAGGGACGCAAAATCCGGGGACGTAGTACCGATATGACGGAAACTAGGGCGACAAGAGTGGAACAAAATACCAGGCATAAGGCCGAGCCTTCCACCATTTACCAAGTATATAGATGCATTAATTAAATAAGAGATATTGTGATATCCCAACATCATCCTGTCCATCATGGGGCAATCTTCAACTTCACCTGCAACTAACAACGCTATAAGAGGGGCTGAGCAAAGCGGTAACATAGCCAAGCAACGGTTTGCTAGGAAGGGTGAAAGAGGTTAGAGGCTGACATGCAAAATTGGGAGGCTTGAAGAACAAGTGATTGGTAGCGCAACATAGCGATAGAACGAAGCAACTAGCATAGCAATGATAGTAGTGAGATCCAAAGTGACGGTCATCTTGCCTGAAATCCCGCAAGGAAGAAGAACGAGTCCATGAAGAAGATGAAGCCACGTAGTAGAACGAATCCTCACGAACACAACGAACAGGAACTATCGAGAAGGAGCACAACCGGAATGAAGCAAACAACAAGGTAAACACACAACACATAGACAAGACATGATGCGCAACCAAGCATGATGCATGAAAAAGGCTATATGAGGCTACTCATGGGAAGGGATGAAACATACAAGAATAACACATCAAGGCAAGTTTAAATGAGGCCGGAAACAACATATAAGAAATCCGATAAGTCCTCATATGCAAATTTAGAAGTTGGTCCAGCTCTGAACAAACATTAAGTTTAAGTTGTTAAACAGCACGTTAAAGAGCACCAAGAGGATCTACACGAAATTCTAGTCAAGTTACATATAGAGTTCATTTAATTCGGAGCTACGGCCTAGAAGATATGAGCAAAACTAGTTAAACATGGCATTGATGCAAAATGCATTCAAACATCAAGAAAACACACTCAAAACATGGTTTCAACAAGGTAATATGAAACTTCATGTAAAATCAAGCAAGTTTCATATAGAGCACACTCAAAATGGAGCAACAGTTCAACACATACACATGAAACAAGTTTAAAGGACAAGCTGTCCAAAACAGCAACTAGGCATCTAGCAAGCATCAAAACAATATGCTACAACATCTCAACATGAAAACAAAAGGCATGGGCATAAGTACAGGTAAAGCATGACAAAATATGAACACTGAGCTATCTCCAGAAAACACTATAACATGCTCAAAAGGACATGGCAAGATTGCACAGACTTGGCAGAATTCACAGGACATGGCAGAAATAACATCAGGTTGCAATGTTTAGAGCTGTCAAACAACATGCTACAGGAACTTATAATGGCAACAAAAGGAATTGCATGAATCTACTAATTGCATAGAATAAAAGTCCCTTACTGACAATGAGTCAAAATGGCACGGAAAATATGATTGCACCCATGTAAACATAGCAAGTTTCGTTACAGATTCAAACTGAAAATAACAGAGCATGGCATAAACAGAATTATGAAGGCATCTTTGCGAGCT
This sequence comes from Triticum aestivum, assembly GCF_018294505.1. Taxonomy (NCBI): domain Eukaryota; kingdom Viridiplantae; phylum Streptophyta; class Magnoliopsida; order Poales; family Poaceae; genus Triticum; species Triticum aestivum. The sequence goes on along the minus strand of NC_057810.1, from coordinate 307,385,786 downwards.
TGATTCCCTCAACACAAATATTGCATGACAAGGTAAGCATAGCATCAGAAAGAAGACATGTACATGAAGCTAAGAATGGCAAGAACAAGTTCATAGGGTGCATGGATCACTAGCAAACCTCATGGGAAAACTGAACTTAATGTTAAAAGGCTGACAGCAACATAATTTAGCAATTTGAGAGCAAGATTACAACAAGCTACAGCAGGCTATAAATGCAACCCAGGGCATGGATGGATAGAGCATGACATGTATAACAAAACATCCTTAGTGAACATCTCTAGATTATGCATAGAATGACTTGTAGCAGCAGGTTAACATAGCATCAGAATATAATAGATTCAGCCTAGCAAAACAGTAACAGCAAGTACGCTACTTCACGAGCTCGATGCACTCACTTCAAGACTCACAAAAATACATGGATTGCACCACTCTGAAGATGGCATGATGTATCGGAAAACTCATGTAGACATCAAGCTCATAGGATGCACACACAAAATGCAATCAAAAAGACAAATCACCAAGTTCTGTTAACAGACAGCAGATTAACATCATATAGCACTCTTGCAATGATTATTAGGGCATCAAGATGGACTTTAATGAACATGTCACAATGGAACGAAATGAAGAGAACATCCTGGTGATCATTTTGATATATCATACATGCAAATCGGAGTAGCACAAATGGAGTTGTGGCATGATGAACAGGGCATGAAAATGAGAATTTCGGGACTTGGCAGATTTTCGGGAAAAAAACAGGGAGGCGCAAGATCATTAAATTGCACACGGGACGCGGGTTTGCGGGCGGCTCACCATGGGCTTTGGCCCAGACGCGGAGAAGAGGCCGGCTGGAGGAGGTGGGCCGGATGCGGGCCTGACTGGACCTTGCGGCCACGAGGTCGAGGCGCGGTCGTCGTCCTCCTGATCCCGCCTGGATCGGGGCAAAGGCGGCGGCGCCGGCGAGGCAGTCCGACGAAGCGGGACGAGGCAGCGCGGTGGTGGAACTGGCAGATCCGGTGGTGGCAAGCTGGATCCGGGTGATGGCGCGTGACGAGGATAGGCACGGGGCGACGGCGCGTTCGGAGGAGGCCGACGCGGTGGTGCGCGAAGGGCAGCGGGGCGGGGTGCCCGATGGCGACGAGGGCAGGCGGGCGGAGGCGCGGGCGCGTCGGACGGTGGGGTGGCGCACGTGCTGCGGT